>NC_052319.1:24385962-24658462 GCF_016432855.1 Salvelinus namaycush | reverse complement strand
TGAATCTCTTGGTGAGGAATATTTATCACAGTAAAGGAGAAAGTGCATCTCTGTTTCTACCTCCCCTGTCGTGCAGTGACCACATACACGCTCCTCTTTGGGTAGCCATGTCTTTTTATGTCTGCCGGTTTCTATTGCCAATCGGTGGTCACTCAGCCTGTACTTGGTAAGGATCTGTCTCTGCTTCGAATCTCTGACAGAGTAGAGATATTCAGCCAATTCATATTCTCTGTTTAGGGTCAGATAGCAATTTAGTCGGCTTTGGGATTTTGTTTCGTTTTTCCAATGTTGTAAATATGAGTCCTTTGATTGGTTCATGATTTTGTTTATTGGAATTCTTTCTTTTGAAGCAGTGCTGGTGTCAGCTTGGTTGGTTAGGTCCAACACCAGCTGACTGAGAGGGCTCGTTTCTGGGCTCAGCTCTTGGGTTTGAAGTGCTTTAAATTGCAGACTCGAATTTGGACTTGAATTTAGATGTAGCCAAAATTTTAATGATCTTTTCTGTATTTTCATTATTACTGGAAAGCGGCCCAATTCTGCCCTACATGCATTAGTTGGTGTATTTCTCTGGACTTGTAGGATTTTCCGACAGAATTCTGCATGTAAGGTTTCAATTGGATGTTTGTCCCACATTTTAAAGTCCAGTTTATTGAGTGGCCCCCAAACCTCACTTCCGTAAAGAGCTATTGGTAGGATTACACTGTCAAATATTTTGGTCCAAATTCTAATTGGGATGTTGATTTTGAATAATTTCATTTTTATTGCATACAATGCTCTGCGGGCTTTTTCCTTGAGTGCATTCACTGCCCTATTAAAGTTTCCCGATGCAGATATGGTCAGACCAAGGTAGGTGTAATTTTTTGTGTGTTCAATGATGGTGTTGTTCAGGGTGAATTTATATTTGTGTTTCTGACATCTGTTTTGTTTTTGGAAAATCATGATTTTAGTTTTTGGGAAATTTACTGCCAGGGCCCAATTATGGCAATATTGCTCTAGAATATTAATGTTCTGTTGAAGACCTTCTTTGGTTGGTGATAGAAGTACCAAGTCATCAGCATATAGCAGGTATTTCACCTCTGTGTCAAATAGTGTGAGTCCTGGGGCTGGAGAATTGTCCAACATGTCTGCTAATTCATTGATATAAATGTTGAAAAGATTTGGACTCAAACTACAGCCTTGTCTCACACCTCGACATTGTGAAAAGAATTCTGTTCTTTGGTTTTTGATTTTTATTGCACACTTGTTTTCTGTGTACATACATTTTATTAAGTCATACACCTTACCACCAAGCCCACTTTGGAGAATTTTGTAGAATAGCCCTTCGTGCCAAATAGAATCAAATGCTTTTTTAAAGTCAATAAAGCAAGCAAAGATTTTGCCCTCTTTTTTTTGGTGGACGTGTTTATTAATTAGTGTGTGTAAGGTGTATATATGGTCAGTAGTGCGATGGTTAGGGAGAAAGCCAATTTGACATTTAGTTATTACATTTTTTTCTTGAAGAAAGGTTTGGATTCTTGAATTCAAAATGCTACAGAAAACCTTTCCCAAGTTACTGTTTACACAAATTCCCCTGTAATTATTGGGGTCTGATTTGTCTCCACTTTTGTGGATAGGGGAGATGAGCCCCTGGTTCCAGACATCAGGGAAGCAGCCAGAAGTTAAAACCATGTTGAACAATTTAAGCACAGCATTTTGCAACTCAGGTGTGCTGTTTTTCAGCATTTCATTTCTGATGTTGTCTAGACCACAAGCCTTCTTTGATTTAATAGATTTGAGCTTTTCATTTAGTTCTTGTTGGGTTATTGGGTAATCTAATGGATTTTGGTTATTTTTAATGACTGATTCAAGGATTTTCAATTTTTCTTTAATTTCTAATTGGTTCTGTTTTAAGTCTTTTTGTGGGATGTTTTTGTATAGATTATCAAAATAAGTTTTCCAAATTCCTACATCTTGTATGGCTAATTCTTGTGGCTTTGTTGTGCTTAAATTGTTCCACATGTCCCAGAACTGATTTTGGTCAATTGCGTTTTCAATTTCATCAAGTGTCTTGTTGGTATAATTCAGTTTCTTGCGTTTCAGTGTATGTTTATACTGTTTCAGAGTTTCAAAGTATTCATATCGTAGCTCTGGGTTGTTTTGCTGCTTATGTTTTTTGTTTGACATTTGTCTTAGGTGTTTTCTAATTGTTTTACATTCATTATCAAACCATTTGTCAGAAACATTTTGTTTTTTGTTTCTGATGTTGCATTTCTTTGGTTTTCTCAAATTTGCTTTCGATGCTGCTTTTTGGAATATGCAGTTGATGTTTAGAGTAGCCGAATTGACACCATCTTTATTGTTTTGGTATTGTGAGTTATTGAAAAACTGTATAGAGTTCATCATTTCTTTTGAGTTCAATGTTTCAATGAATCTCTCTGCACTGTTTGGAGCCCATCTGTATGATTGGTTTATGTTGAAGAGTTTATTGGGCAGTTTTTTTGAATGAATATTGCTGGTTAATTTCTTCAAAAACACGTTGATCTGACTGTGATCTGACAATGGTGTCTGTGGTCTGACAGTGAATGCACTAATGGAGGAGGGGTCAATGTCCGTGATGGCATAATCGACTACACTTGTCCCAAGAGCTGAGCAGTAAGTAAACTGACCTAAAGAGTCCCCTCTGATTCTACCATTAAGCATGTACAGGCCTAAGGCTCGACAGAGATGCACTAACTCCTTCCCATTTTTGTTCAGTATTTGGTCAGGACTGTTTCTATTATTTATAATAGGGCTACTGTACAAGGAGGGGTGACCAAATATGTGGTGGTTACCTCCCGCATCAGTGTAGTCAGGCTCAGAACCTGTTCTTGCATTGAAATCTCCACAAAGAAGCACTTTACCCTCTGCCTGAAATGTAATGATTTCTGTATGGAGATTGTCAAAAAACTGATTATCATAATATGGTGAATCTGAAGGAGGAGCATAAGCTGCACATATGTACACGTCATTATCACAATAGGTTGTACCTTTGTTAAGTTTTAGCCAAATGTGACTGGTACCTTTTTTCATTTCATTTAGTGCCAAGTCCTGCTTATGCCAAATGATGATTCCACCTGAGTCTCGGCCCCGTTTAACATTTTTATGTTTGATTGATGGTAGTAAACTTTCTCTATAGCCTGAGGGACACTGAGTATCTATGTCTCCACGACACCATGTTTCCAGTAGGATTATGATGTCCTGTCCCTGGATGTTTTTAATAAATTCTGGATTTGTTGTTTTATAACCAAAATGTGAAGAGTAAAGTCCCTGGATATTCCAAGAGCTGATAGTTAATGATCTCATTTATAATAAGTGATATTCACTGGTTTGAGTAAAGTACATTGAAAACAATACAAAATAATATATATATATATATATATATACACATACATACATATATATATACATATACACACATACATACATACACACACACACACACACACACACACACATACATACATACATACATACATACATACATACATACATACATACATACATACATACACACACCATTATATATAAATATTATTATTATACCGGTGCCAATAAAATTAAGAATAGTTGTAAACAAATTAATAAGAATGGAATAAGACTGCACAAAAAATAAGTACAATGCAATCTGCAACCCTGTGTGTGTGTGCCCGTGAATTAAAGCGTCTGTCTAGCTCAGTAGTCTGCATATTAGATGCAGTAGTTGGCGCACCTCTCCTATCTCTGACTGTTCTAGGTGTCTTTTGCCAGAGGTTACCTCAGCATATGTAGGCTGATGATCTGAATGATACATGGTGTGGACTGCATCATGTGGTGTACTTCTCTGAAGGACAGTGTTCTGTCCGACCCTGGAGTAGTGGTCAGAGCTCTCTCTCTCTCTCTCTCTCTCTCTCTCACACACTCACAAGCACCTCTCTCTCTCACAAGCACCTCTCTCTCTCACAAGCACCTCTCTCTCTCACAAGCACCTCTCTCTCTCACACACAAACACAAGCACCTCTCTCTCTCTCTCTCTCTCACACTCACACAAACACAAGCACCTCTCTCTCTCTCTCTCTCTCTCTCTCTCACACAAACACAAGCACCTCTCTCTCTCTCTCTCTCTCTCTCTCTCTCTCTCTCACACAAACACAAGCACCTCTCTCTCTCTCTCTCTCTCTCTCACACAAACACAAGCACCTCTCTCTCTCTCTCTCTCTCACACACACACAAACACAAGCACCTCTCTCTCTCTCTCTCACACACACACACACACAAGCACCTCTCTCTCTCTCACACACACACTCACAAGCACCTCTCTCTCTCTCTCTCTCTCACACACAAGCACTTCTCTCTCTCACAAACACAAGCACCTCTCTCTCTCTCACACACACACACACAAGCACCTCTCTCTCTCTCACACACACACACACAAGCACCTCTCTCTCTCTCACACACACACACTCACAAGCACCTCTCTCTCTCTACCTCTCACACAAGCACCTCATCTATCGGTTCTGCCTCTCTCCCTTCTTCTCCTCCTCATTTCTCGTTAGTGGGAGTATCACAGTCTTTCATTTGTCTGAGGATGAGGGGATGGAGGGATGGTTGGAGGGGACACGACAGCCTTGTGTGTGGGCGCTGACTGCCTGTGTGTGTAGGCCGGTTAAGAGTGTATCATTACAGAGCCAGAGGGCCTGTTGAAATGGTTCCTCACTGTCCTACAGAGACAGACGGCTCCCACCCACCATCCACTCATGGTGATACAGACAGGGGACAGATGCCATGGTGATGATTGGTATCAGTCAGGATGCGTTCTAAATGGTATCATATTCCCTACTTTTGACCTGGGCTCGCAGGGCTCTGGTAGTGCACTATAAAGGGAACAGGGGGCCATTTGGAATTCATATTTCAGTCACATATGATTAAAGACGTACAGGAAGAGAGCAGATCCCATCCCCATCCCTTAACTCATCCCTGAGAGTTTATGCACATCATTATTGTACTCAGTGTAAATCATTTTGGATAAAAGCATCTGCTAGTGGTATGTTCTATATGTTATGAATAGCGGTTTCTAAAAAACATCTTGTGACTTTCCGTCTATGAAACCCTTTAAATGTAAGTGTTGTTGTTAAAGACACACATCGATTAATTGGACATAGTTAAAGTCCTCTGGTATTTAATTGGACATAGTTAAAGTCCTCTGGTATTTAATTGGACATAGTTAAAGTCCTCTGGTATTTAATTGGACATAGTTAAAGTCCTCTGGTATTTAATTGGACATAGTTAAAGTCCTCTGGTATTTAATTGGACACAGTTAAAGTCCTCTGGTATTTAATTGGACATAGTTAAAGTCCTCTGGTATTTAATTGGACATAGTTAAAGTCCTCTGGTATTTAATTGGACATAGTTAAAGTCCTCTGGTATTTAATTGGACATAGTTAAAGTCCTCTGGTATTTAATTGGACATAGTTAAAGTCCTCTGGTATTTAATTGGACATAGTTAAAGTCCTCTGGTATTTAATTGAACATAGTTAAAGTCCTCTGGTATTTAATTGGACATAGTTAAAGTCCTCTGGTATTTAATTGGACATAGTTAAAGTCCTCTGGTATTTAATTGGACATAGTTAAAGTCCGCTGGTATTTAATTGGACATAGTTAAAGTCCTCTGGTATTTAATTGGACATAGTTAAAGTCCGCTGGTATTTAATTGGACATAGTTAAAGTCCTCTGGTATTTAATTGGACATAGTTAAAGTCCTCTGGTATTTAATTGGACATAGTTAAAGTCCTCTGGTATTTAATTGGACATAGTTAAAGTCCTCTGGTATTTAATTGGACATAGTTAAAGTCCTCTGGTATTTAATTGGACATAGTTAAAGTCCTCTGGTATTTAATTGGACATAGTTAAAGCCCTCTGGTATTTAATTGGACATAGTTAAAGTTCTCTGGTATTTAATTGGACATAGTTAAAGCCCTCTGGTATTTAATTGGACATAGTTAAAGTCCTCTGGTATTTAATTGGACATAGTTAAAGTTCTCTGGTATTTAATTGGACATAGTTAAAGCCCTCTGGTATTTAATTGGACATAGTTAAAGCCCTCTGGTATTTAATTGGACATAGTTAAAGTCCTCTGGTATTTAATTGGACATAGTTAAAGTCCTCTGGTATTTAATTGGACATAGTTAAAGTTCTCTGGTATTTAATTGGACATCGTTAAAGCCCTCTGGTATTTAATTGGACATAGTTAAAGCCCTCTGGTATTTAATTGGACATAGTTAAAGTCCTCTGGTATTTAATTGGACATAGTTAAAGTCCTCTGGTATTTAATTGGACATAGTTAAAGCCATCTGGTATTTAATTGGACATAGTTAAAGTCCTCTGGTATTTAATTGGACATAGTTAAATCCCTCTGGTATTTAATTGGACATAGTTAAAGTCCGCTGGTATTTAATTGGACATAGTTAAAGTCCGCTGGTATTTAATTGGACATAGTTAAAGTCCTCTGGTATTTAATTGGACATAGTTAAAGTCCGCTGGTATTTAATTGGACATAGTTAAAGTCCTCTGGTATTTAATTGGACATAGTTAAAGTCCTCTGGTATTTCATTGGACATAGTTAAAGCCCTCTGGTATTTAATTGGACATAGTTAAAGTCCTCTGGTATTTAATTGGACATAGTTAAAGTCCTCTGGTATTTAATTGGACATAGTTAAAGCCCTCTGGTATTTAATTGGACATAGTTAAAGTCCTCTGGTATTTAATTGGACATAGTTAAAGTCCTCTGGTATTTAATTGGACATAGTTAAAGTCCTCTGGTATTTAATTGAGCACAGTTAACGTCCTCTGGTATTTAATTGGATATAGTTAAAGCCCTCTGGTATTTAATTGGACATAGTTAAAGCCCTCTGGTATTTAATTGGACATAGTTAAAGCCCTCTGGTATTTAATTGAGCACAGTTAACGTCCTCTGGTATTTAATTGGACATAGTTAAAGCCCTCTGGTATTTAATTGAGCACAGTTAACGTCCTCTGGTATTTAATTGGATATAGTTAAAGCCCTCTGGTATTTAATTGGACATAGTTAAAGCCCTCTGGTATTTAATTGGACATAGTTAAAGCCCTCTGGTATTTAATTGGACATAGTTAAAGCCCTCTGGTATTTAATTGGACATAGTTAAAGCCCTCTGGTATTTAATTGGACATAGTTAAAGCCCTCTGGTATTTAATTGGACATAGTTAAAGTCCGCTGGTATTTAATTGGACATAGTTAAAGCCATCTGGTATTTAATTGGACATAGTTAAAGTCCTCTGGTATTTAATTGGACATAGTTAAAGTCCTCTGGTATTTAATTGGACATAGTTAAAGCCCTCTGGTATTTAATTGGACATAGTTAAAGTCCTCTGGTATTTAATTGGACATAGTTAAAGTTCTCTGGTATTTAATTGATCACAGTTAAAGTCATCTGGTATTTAATTGATCACAGTTAAAGTCCTCTGGTATTTAATTGGACATAGTTAAAGCCCTCTGGTATTTATTTGAGCATCGTTAAAGTCCTCTGGTATTTATTTGAGCATTGTTAAAGCCCTCTGGTATTTATTTGAGCATTGTTAAAGCCCTCTGGTATTTAATTGGACATAGTTAAATCCCTCTGGTATTTAATTGGACATAGTTCAAGCCCTCTGGTATTTAATTTAGCATCGTTAAAGTCCTCTGGTATTTAATTGGACATAGTTAAAGTCCTCTGGTATTTAATTGGACATAGTTAAAGCCCTCTGGTATTTAATTGAGCACAGTTAAAGTCCTCTGGTATTTAATTGGACATAGTTAAATCCCTCTGGTATTTAATTGGACATAGTTAAAGTCCGCTGGTATTTAATTGGACATAGTTAAAGTCCGCTGGTATTTAATTGGACATAGTTAAAGTCCTCTGGTATTTAATTGGACATAGTTAAAGTCCGCTGGTATTTAATTGGACATAGTTAAAGTCCTCTGGTATTTAATTGGACATAGTTAAAGTCCTCTGGTATTTCATTGGACATAGTTAAAGTCCTCTGGTATTTAATTGGACATAGTTAAAGCCATCTGGTATTTAATTGGACATAGTTAAAGTCCTCTGGTATTTAATTGGACATAGTTAAAGTCCTCTGGTATTTAATTGGACATAGTTAAAGCCATCTGGTATTTAATTGGACATAGTTAAAGTCCTCTGGTATTTAATTGGACATAGTTAAAGTCCTCTGGTATTTAATTGGACATAGTTAAAGTCCTCTGGTGTTTAATTGGACATAGTTAAAGTCCTCTGGTATTTAATTGATCACAGTTAAAGTCCTCTGGTATTTAATTGGACATAGTTAAAGCCCTCTGGTATTTAATTGGACATAGTTAAAGCCCTCTGGTATTTAATTGGACATAGTTAAAGCCCTCTGGTATTTAATTGAGCATAGTTAAAGTCCTCTGGTATTTATTTGAGCATCGTTAAAGCCCTCTGGTATTTATTTGAGCATCGTTAAAGTCCTCTGGTATTTAATTGGACATAGTTAAATCCCTCTGGTATTTAATTGGACATAGTTAAAGCCCTCTGGTATTTAATTTAGCATCGTTAAAGTCCTCTGGTATTTAATTGGACATAGTTAAAGCCCTCTGGTATTTAATTGGACATAGTTAAAGCCCTCTGGTATTTAATTTAGCATCGTTAAAGTCCTCTGGTATTTAATTGGACATAGTTAAAGCCCTCTGGTATTTAATTGGACATAGTTAAAGCCCTCTGGTATTTAATTTAGCATCGTTAAAGTCCTCTGGTATTTAATTGGACATAGTTAAAGCCCTCTGGTATTTAATTGGACATAGTTAAAGCCCTCTGGTATTTAATTGGACACACTAAACTACGACTGTCAGTGTAGTTTATATCTTTATGTTTTTGCAGCATGTGTGTGTGTGTGTGCCTGGCCTTGTGTGTGTTATCCTTGATAGTTTTCTGGTCTTGATGGAACAATAGTCTGGTGTGAAGCCCTCAGGCCAAAAGCTGTCACAGAGCCCTCCAACTCCCACATCTCCTGTGATTCTCAAAGCATTTCATCTGAGAGAGTAGAGACTGGGCCTGTGTTCCAAATACCACCTTATTCTCTTTGTAGTGCACTACTTTTTACCAGGGCCCTATGGGAATATTGTACCATTTGGGATGCACCCTGAGCGTATAGCTACTGTTCCCAAAACACTGCTTGACAGATTCAGTGGATTTTCTAATGTGTTGAACGTTGAGCTCTTTTTGATGTTTTGATGAGTGTGTGTGTTGTCTCTTCAGTCCCCCTGAGAACTGCTGCCAACTGTAGAACAGTCATCAATCATCTATTTTATATTCTCTATTCTAACTTGTTGATGCTCCATGGGAATAGAATTAATAACAGCATTAAACTGTCTTTGATCACATTACACACCGTATCTTATTTTTAACTTCGAATATCTTTATTCTCCACGGTTCTTGTATGAAAGGTTTATTGATTTTCGAATGAATTTGATGTTACGTGTATTACATGGACTGTAACATAATGGGTAGTAAATGGCATGGTTTTGTAATCCTGGTTTTGTTCACTTTGGACTTTCCAAACCCCAAATATACTTGAGGGAGTTTGATAGGCCTTATAGGCCGCGTCCCAAGAGGCATGCTATTCCCTATCGGCCCTGGTCAAAATGAATGCACTAGATGGGGAATTGGGTGCCGTTTTGGATGTAGACAAAGTCATTGCTCCGATGCTGTACTCTGAATATAATGGAGATATAATCGTGGTTCCCTTCCCTCCCTGGGTCCTAGTGGCCATAGTGTGTGAGAGAGGAGGTCACATAAGGTGACAATGATGTCAGGGTTGGTGTGTGTCTTGAAATCCCTCTTGTTTTTTGTCCAGAGCCCCTCATTCTCCTGTGCTGCTATGCCCTGGTCACCTCATTACAGAACCATTACAACAGAATGACTGGCTACAACATATTATTACACAGGCAGCGGGTAGGTGTGAAGAGAGCGCTGTGTTCATCTTATGATACAAACTAATGGACAAACAACAAACCCTGACCTTTGGGTGGCAGGTGGTTAAGAGTGTTGGGCCAGTAACCAAAAGGTCACTGGTTCAAATCCGCTAAATTGCTCTGGATTAGAGTGTCTGCTGGTTCCCCAGACTGTGTGGATGCTTGCATGCATGCACACTTTATTCTCCATGTCATTGGGATTTTTTTGCCTTAGCATTTAAAAACAGCCATGTTGCTTTATGGACCAAAATCACTTGTCTCTAGGCTCCACCACTCAGTCAGTCACAGTAATCATACCAACCCAAAATGAATGGCAAAGATAAGCACTGGAAATATGTCAATTAAAATGGTGCTTATCTTTTCCATTCATTTTGATTGTGAGTGTAACATATACTGTATATGCACCCCAAACCCCCCTTTTCACTCTAAGTGTGTCCCCTCTCGTCAAAATTAGTGCACTATATAGGGAGTAGGGTGCCATTTGGGACACATACATATTCAGAATTATAGCCCAAGTCCCATCATTGTGTTTATTTTAGACTGGTGTCCCTCGGCTCCCATCCCTACATGGGTTAGCAGTGTCATGGTTAGGGGATGGGTACTGGGTAGTCTGGTTAGGTAGCACTAGTTTTGAAACAGTATAGATACTAATCTGTTACCATCTGTTATTGTAGGACCAAGGTCTAGTCTGTCTGTCTGCAGGCACTCGGGTGAACCCACCCCACACTACACCCTACAGACATATTGTACCATCACTGAGAGGCCATGGTAAGGAACCATAACACAATGCACTGGCAATGAAATCATCTGGATTAAACCACAGGATTAGATGTGATTAAATGTGAGAAGGAACCCCCTCTTTAAGAGGAAATGACAGGATTAACAGACGGAATATAGGAAGAGAGGAAAGGACAGTGTTACTGCAGAGACAGGGGTACGTCCCCCTGAGAGCGAGTGGGGGAGGAGAGGAGCTGGGGTGTTGTATCAATTGGTCTGATATGGTGGTCTTCTCTCTGTGGAACCATACAGTATGGCTATTGTGTTGATAATTGTGTCCATATAGCAACACACTGAAATACGAACTGCCAATGGCTTTCTTGTAGTCATCCTCATACATCCATTATCTGATTGCGTCCCAAATGGCATAAGGCTCTGGTCAGAATTAGGGCGCTACATAAGGAATCGGGTGCTGTTTGGGACGTAGGCCTATTCCCTGACTGTCAATGCAGACACTGGATGTTCTGTTGCTGTGTTCTCTGTGTTTTGTGGTGCCTGACCACAGCACATGTGTGGTTTTCTCTTGTTTTCAACTGAACACATGCACGCACACACACACACACACACACACACACACACACACACACACACACACACACACACACACACACACACACACACACACACACACACACACACACACACACACACACACAGCACATGTGTTTATGTGGTGATCTGGTTTTCAGCTGAGGAACAGAGCAGTAGCAGAGGGAGGGAGGAAAAGTCCTTGAGAAAGAAATCAACTAAAAGTGTGTGTATCCTGACGGCTAGCTGTCTATATATAGTCAGTGGCAGTGCTGACAATGCATATTAGGGATATCCTTGGAAATGCAACTCAACCACAAGTGTGTGTGGTTGTTTTTCTGCTGGCTAACAACAAATATGTATATACTGTATTCTATACTATCTATTGCATCTTAGCCTATGCCGCTCTGACATTGCTCATCCATATATTTATATATTCTTATTCAATTCCTTTACTTAGATTTGTGTGTATTAGGTATTTGTTGTGGAATTGTTATATATTACTTGCTAGATATTGCGGAACTAGGAGCACAAGCATTTCGCTACACTCGCAATAACATCTGCTAACCATTTGTATGTGACCAATAAAATGTCATTTGATTTGATTTGAGCAGCTGCTGTGACAAAGCAGAGGTAAAGTTAAGCTTAGATCTGGAGGGGTGGGATGGGATAAGAGCCATGCCCTGGTGACGAGGAAAAAGCAGATGAAAGCTTATTTAGATCTGGAGGGGTGGGATGGGATAAGAGCCATGCCCTGGTGACGAGGAGAAAGCAGAGGAAAGCTTATTTAGATCTGGAGAGGTGGGATGGGAATCATGTTGACCTGGTGAAAAGAGACTCCCTTTAGAGGTGGTTTCCTGTCCCAGAAACCCTGTGTACTCGTTTCCTCTTCCTTGAAGAACAAGACGGCCCCCAGACCGAAAATCACCATTTACCCATGGGGACTCCTGTTAGAATGTTTAAAAGCCTTACTGTGGAGTTTATCAAAATGGACCCCTTATGACTATGTTCTCTCCTGGTAAATACATTTTGTATTGTTCTGATGGATTGGCTGTGGTGTGTGTGTGTACTTGTTTTCCTACCTTATCAGGACCCCAATGTCCTAACTATTCATGCACATGTTCTGACAAGGTAGGAAAATAAGAACTTTTTTGAAAAGTCAGGACTTTTTTCATTTCCTGGATTTATTTAAATGCTATTTTAAGTTTAATGGTTAGGTTCGGGTGTAAGGTTCTGCTTTTCTTTTCTTAGTTAACTTTGTGTTATTTTTCTTTGTGTTCTTGAACGTAGCCCTGTTTCTTTGTGTTCTGGAACGTAGCCCTGTCTTTCATTTTTGTCCATTGATTTCACCCGTGTTCGTTTCTCACCTGGTCTCATCAGCTCCCTATTTAGTTCAGTTCTTTCTGTTTGTATGGTTGTGAGGTATTGTTTGTTTTTGACTGCCTATCTGTGTTTGACCATTTTCTGCAACCACGATTCCTGCCTTCTGCGAAGGCTTAATAAACATCTGCCACACTCTGCGTGTGAATCTACACCTTGTTCTCTCTGAGTCTGCATTACAGAATACCTCACCTAAAAATTCAGCGGAGCTACAGCGACGCCTAACCCAGCAAGAGGAGCGTATGGAGGAAATCTGCCATCTTCTCTGCCAGCCTATCCCTACTCCTCCGATGGCCGGTATCGTAACCCATAGCCCTCCTTCATTCATACCAATGCCTGGAAAGTATGACGGTTCACCGTTGTTGTCTCTACTCACAGGCAAAGCCCTGGATTGGGCCACCACCATATGGACTGCCAACAGCACAGAACTCGGATCCGAGACCCATTTCCACACCCTCTTCAAAGAGGTATTCGATCACTCTCCCTCCGGTCGTCCTATAGGAGACCTCCTCATAGAACTTCAACAAGGACGCAATTCAGCTACCGAGTATGTCCTCAAGTTCCACACCATGGCTGCAGGGAGTGGATGGAATGAGGCTGCTCTACTTACCGTCTACCAAAGAGGGCTCAACAGGGAACTTCAGGTGGAGCTGGCCTGTAGAGGTGACCTTCAGGATTTAAATCAATACATTCATGTCCATCTCCATTGACCACCTCATCGTCGACCGCCAAAGAACTCTGCCACCCAGGAACCCGAAACCTTCTCTTTCCATGATCCCGTCCGAGTCTTCCAGAGCCCATGCAGTTGGGCCATGCTCCTCTCCCGTGTATCGAACGTCAAAGGCGGCTCTGCCTAAACTGTGGAGGGAAAGATCATCTACTCAGCCATTGCCCTGTTCGCCCCCCACGGAGAGATGAGAAGGGTCCCTCCGCTGCCATGCAGGTAGGCGTGTCCTTATTTCTAAATATCTCCCAGAAGCAATTCTCCGTCCCAGTATTGATAACCGGGAAGGGGCTTACCAAGTACGTAGAGAGCTTGATGGATTCGGGGGCAGCAGGTAATTGTATCGATTACCAGCTAGTACAAGAGCTTGACATTGATCTAACACCTGTCACCCCTCCCTTAAGGATTAACACCCTGGACGGGCAGCCATTGGGCATGGACTTCATTACGCACCTGACACAGAGCGTCACCCTCCAGATTGGAGTCTTCCACACCGAAACCATTCAACTCATGGAACTCTCATCCCCAAACAGCCACTCATCCTCGGACACCCCTGGCTTTGTCTTCATGAACCCGCCATCTCATGGCAACCAGGAAGAACTACTGTCTTGGTTTTCTACCTGCTTCTCCAGTTGTCTCAGCCTACCCTGCAGAGCCACCACCATTGAGGACTCTGCCTCAGCAGTGCCACCCACCATACCATCTGAAATCACCCAGTACAGCAAAGTCAAGGCCTCCACTTTGCCACCACATCGCCCAGGAGACTGTGCTATTGACTTACTCCCTGGAGTGTCCCCACCGACGGGCAGTGTTTACCCTCTATCTATCCCGGAAAATGAGGCAATGGAGAACTACATTGATGAATCACTCAAACGGTTTCATTCGTCCTTCTTCCCCGGCTGCGTCCAGCTTCTTCTTCGTTTGGAAAAAAGGACGGTGGTCTCCGTCCATGTATTGATTATCGTTCCCTGAATGACATCACGGTCAAGAACCGTTTCCCTCTTCCTCTGATCCCCGTGACCCTTAAACAAGTGAGCTGCGCCAACATCTATACTAAACTCGACCTGCGAAGTGCATATAATCTTGTCCGTATACGTGAAGGCGACAAATGGAAGACGGCCTTTATCACTGCTCGAGGGCACTACAAATACCTGTTCATGCCCTACGGCCTTAACGAACGCCCCCGCCGTCTTCCAATCCTTTATGAATAAGGTTTTCCAGGATATGATCAACCACTTTCTCATCATCTACATTGATGACATCCTGATTTACTCCCTGAAGGAACACATACAGCATGTGCAAAAGGTTCTTCAACGACTCCTTGACCATAACCTTTATGTGAAGAAAAGAGCGCCTTCCATGTAAGCTTCGTACTGACACCTGGAGGGGTCTGCATGGATGAGAACAAAGTCACCGCCGTCGGTAACTGGCCCAAACCCACCACCGTTAAGGAACTCCAACGTTTCATTGGGTTCTCCAACTACCATCGCTGGTTCATTCGGCACTTCTGCTGCTGCCCTTACCAAAAGACCAGACCCTTCAATGGACCGATACCGCCCTGACTGCGTTCAACAACTTGAAACGCCTCTTCACGTCAGCTCCTGTCCTTCGCCAACCTGATCCGACCCTTCCTGTCACCCTGGAGGTGGATGGTTCTGCTTTTCTTTTCTTAATTAACCTTGTGTTTCTTATTTGTGTTCTTGAGCGTAGCCCTGTTTCTTTGTGTTCTGGAACGTAGCCCTGTCTTTTATTTTTGGTCATTGATTTCACCTGTGTTCGTTTCTCATCAGCTCCCTATTTAGTTCAGTTCTTTCTGTTTGTATGGTTGTGAGGTATTGTTTGTTTTTGCCTGCCTGTGACCACGATTCCTGCCTTCTGTGAAGGCTTAATAAACATCTGCCGCGCTCTGTGCGTGAATCTACACCTTGTTCTCCCTGAGTATGTATTACATCAGGGTTTAAGGTTAGTGTTAGGGAAAATTATTATAATAATTTTTTTAATGGTCAAACATTTTTAGTCCCCAAAAAATCCTGAAATTTCACGAAAACAAAGCATTGTGGGTGATTGGGAATTGGCTGCTCAGTTTTACCGTATTTAGCTCTGGTTGTTTCACCTCGCTGGTTGAGGGTATTGTCTCCCACAGGGTGAAGAGGAGAGCGCTACTCTGGCTTCCAAATGGTTACAGACATAAGTGTAGTTTTTCTTTCTCTGGCTCGTTCTCTCTGCCATTCTTTTCATTCTTCCTCTATTGTCTCCTCTCTCACTCCATCCCTCTCTTTGTCTGTCTTTGTTCATTATGTGGGCTATGGTGGTTAAGTAAAGATCCCAGGTATAATGTTATCCTTTGTGTGGTCTCACAAAGCAGGCCTATATGGTTGGTAAATTAAACTATCTATTGTTTTCATTGTTTGTGGGTTAAGGTAAAGGAGACATGGCCAGGAGGGTCAGAATGACAGAATCTAGCTTGTCCTTTTGTATGGCTGGCATCATTCAATCAAATCCTATTGATGGTTAGGAAGGAAGGACATTTCTGTCAGGGTCTTTGGTTGCTCTCCAAATGGTACCCTGTGGTCAGAAGTGCACTATAAAATACATAGGGTACCATTTGGGACACAGCCCTAGGCTCTCTCTATAAAGACCCTTTACTGCTATGACACTGGCTGTTATTGGTCGCCATGGAGACTGAGTCTTGACGTTGTCGTGGAAACAGAGTTGTTAGCTGCAGTGGGCAGCTTCTCGATTCACCGCCCACGACCGTCCATAGCAGCTAGGCTTTTTACTGAGGTAGGCAAATCGCAGCATGGAGTTTGACATGCTGAAGGTCCTGGACAGAACCACACAGTAGAGAGCAAGGTCTAAACCGTCACTGGAGTGGATTTGATAGTGTTGTCTGACATTCATTGATCACCACACAATCATGATCACAGTAGCGATGCATGGGTAAAATCACTGGGGAAGCCAAGCCAATAAAAAACCATATTATAACCCACGTTGTGATATTTGCGTTATTTGCTCTTTAACCCATTCATTCAGGCACCACCGTGATATGCAGTGAAGCCCTGAGCCTGTGACAACAAAGACAGTCCACAGTGGCGGAATAAATTCAACTACACATGTTTGTTTCATCACAAAACTGGAGAGCAACATCTGTCCGGTGAAGTCCACAAAGCAAATATTGCCCATAACAAACAGTTATATGACCTGCAGCATGTTCAAGCAAATTTATGTTTCAGACCGTTTACTAAACAACTACTGATTTAGAACCACAGAGTTACCGCAAGTCAGCACAAAGACAACAGGACCACTGCCTCCGCTATTCCAGCACCATTTCAACCTAAACATTTAAACATCTAATCAACAAGGCTCTATATGCTTAGTTTAATACACTGAAAACAAACTTAAAGATACCAAAAACAATTTAGTCCAATCAATTTGCTAAATATCATATGGCTGCCCATGGTACTGATTTCTGTGTGCAAGAAAGAAAAACATTGGCCCCCTACTTGTAGACTAGTTGACTGCCAATGCCATCCTCTCTTTCATGTTGTCAAAACGGTCTATGACTCTACCATGCAGTACACTTTTACTTTTTGTTTTCATAGGCTACCTAGCTAAAATGCATCCTCGCATGGGCAAAAATGAATCAGCTAAGTTAGTTAACTAACTAATTAGACTACGTTGAACTTCACTCATCAGGCCTGTGGCACAGTATATTAATTTATGGTTAGATCAGAATCGCTGTCATAATCATTGGCCTGTACAGAGAATTAAGTCAAAACCACAAGTCCAAATCCACATCTCCAT
This sequence comes from Salvelinus namaycush, assembly GCF_016432855.1. Classification (NCBI taxonomy): domain Eukaryota; kingdom Metazoa; phylum Chordata; class Actinopteri; order Salmoniformes; family Salmonidae; genus Salvelinus; species Salvelinus namaycush. Next base: position 24,641,234 of record NC_052319.1, on the reverse strand, counting down.
CCATGGCTTAGTAAAGGGATGATTTAGCAAGCTAGCTACTAAACAATCATGTCAGTTTGAACAGCTCTTTTTTCAGTGATCCTCAGTTATGTGAAAAAGATTACAAACAGCGATTGTTAAAGAATATAATAAGATAACCACTGGTATGTATGTCTGACAATGATGACATTTTGCTTAGGATGTGATTTTGATCACATCAAATCCAAACCGGCCTCCCTTGGGGGGCGTTTTGCTGCGCCAGGACAACCCACAGCTCAACACTGATTGGCTAATCATTTTATTTATTAATCAAGGGAGGCCAAATGCTTGCTGGCATCAATCAACCAAATGCTATGGCGTCAACATGTCATACTCTTTTGTTCCAGACAGTATCAGATACATGGGCTACACATACTGAGACAGAGGGGTGCTGTTTCCCTCGTGCGCAGTATTTCTCCGGTGAGATTCAGCCACTTGTGAATTGACGGAAAAGTAGGAAAACAGAGAGACGAGAGAGAAATTATTTTATAAATCCTGGCTTCTCTTGGTTATCCATGAATACACGCCACTGCATGATCAGATATAAGGGGTTAAAGTTGTCTGTTCGTTAGCACGCAAAATTTGGTTGTGAGTTCCGAGATTAGGGTTAAACTGGAATACATTTTGGTTTTACATTTTACATTACATTCCATACAAGGTTTTCTCCATCTCTCTCTCAACCCCCACATATCTCCTAGCAGTTTATTCATTCATCAGGAGTGTATTGCTTTGTGCAGTTATGCTGTACTTAATGGTTGTTATTCTGTATTTTTATTGCTCCCTTGGTAGGTGGATATGGATATGTGACACTGATAGCTGCGCAACACACACACACATACACACACACACACAGGATACTGGAAGCTGGGGTTGTTGTACCAATAATGTATCTAACCACTCAGATGTGGACAGTCTGCAGACTGCAGACCTGAAAGAGGTGATTTATTAAAATTGGTGTACTGTATTGTGGGATTAACAACATTCACACTCACCATGGTGGGTTTACTCTTTTTGATCTAGTGAAAATTAACCACCTCAACAATTTCAGTTTACTCTTACCACGTGGGATTTATAGTTAAGAACAAATTTGTATTTACAATGACGGCCTACCCCGACCAAACCCTAACACGGATGACACTGGGCCAATTGTGCCCTAACACGGATGACACTGGGACTCCCAATCACGGCCGGTTGTGATACAGCCTGGAATCGAACCAGGGTCTGTAGTGACGCCTCTAGCATTGAAATGCAGTGCCTTAGACCGATGCGCAACTTGGGAGCCCAAATGGAGAGAGCCTCTGCTCTCACGGATGTTACAGCCTGCCACTGATTGACAGTGAATGGGCCAAGTTGCAAATGTGTGTGTGTGTGTGTGTGTGTGTGTGGAGGAGGGAGTAGTAAGTTCATTAACTCAACAGGGTGTAGTTGAGTTGTTGGTTGGACTCCCACGCAGAGAGCATTGTAAAAAGCTGTGAAACATTCTGCGTCATTGTATAGAGCAGCAGAAAATACAGTTGAAGTCGGAAGTTTACATACACCTTAGCCAAATACATTTCCACTCAGTTTTTCACAATTCCTAACATTTAATCCTAGTAAAAATTCCCTGTCTTAGGTCAGTTAGAATCACCACTTTATTTTAAGAATGTGAAATGTCAGAATAATAGTAGAGAGAATGATTTATTTCAGCTTTTATTTCTTTCATCACATTCCTAGTGGGTCAGAAGTTAACATACACTCAATTAGTATTTGGTAGCATTGCCTTTAAATTGTTTAACTTGGGTCAAACGTTTGGTGTAACCTTCCACAAGCTTCCCACAATAAGTTGGGTGAATGTTGGCCCATTCCTCCTGACAGAGCTGGTGTAACTGAGTTTGGTTTGTAGGCCTCCTTGCTCGCGCACACTTTTTCAGTTCTGCCCACACATTTTGTATGGGATTGAGGTCAGGGCTTTGTGATGGCCCCTCCAATACCTTGACTTTGTTGTCCTTAAGCTATTTTGCCACAACTTTGTAAGTATGCTTGGGGTCATTGTCCATTTGGAAGACCCGTTTGCGACCAAGCTTTAACTTCCTGACTGATGTCTTGAGATGTTGCTTCAATATATCCACATAATATTCCTTTCTTCATGATACCATCTATTTTGTGAAGTGCACCATTCCCTCCTGCAGCTATGCACCCCCACAACATGATGCTGCCACCCCCGTGCTTCACAGTTGGGATGGTGTTCTTCGGCTTGCAAGCGTCCCCCTTTTTCCTCCAAACATAACGATGGTCATTATGGCCAAACAGTTCTATTTTTGTTTCATCAGACCAGAGGACTTTTCTCCAAAAAGTACCATCTTTGTCCCCATGTACAGTTGCAAACCGTAGTCTGGCTTTTTTATGGCAGTTTTGGAGCAGTGGCTTCTTCCTTGCTGAGCGGCCTTTCAGGTTATGTCGATATAAGACTCGTTTTACTGTGGATATAGATACTTTTGTACCTGTTTCCTCCAGCATCTTCACAAGGCCCTTTGCTGTTCTTCTGGGATTGATTTCCACTTTTCGCACCAAAGTACGTTCATCTCTAGGAGACAGAACGTGTCTCCTTCCTGGGTGGTATGATGGCTGCGTGGTCCCATGGTGTTTATACTTGCATACTATTGTTTGTACAGATGAACGTGGTACCTTCAGGCATTTGAAAATTGCTCCCAAGGATGAACCAGACTTGTGGAGGTCTACAATTTTTTTTCTGAGGTCTTGGCTGATTTCTTTTCAACTTCCCATGATGTCAAGCAAAGAGGTACTGAGTTTGAAGGTAGGCCTTGAAATACATCCACAGGTACACCTCCAATTGACTCAAATTATGTTAATTAGCCTATCAGAAGCTTCTAAAGCCATGACATAATTTTCTGAAATTTTTCAAGTTGTTTAAAGGCACAGTCAACTTAGTGTATGTAAACTTCTGGCCCACTGGAATTGTGATACAGTGAATTATAAGTCAAATAATCTGTCTGTAAACAATTGTTGGAAAAATTCCTTGTGTCATGCACAAAGTAGATGTCCTAACCGACTTGCCAAAACTATAGTTTGTTAACAAAAAACTTGTGGAGTGGTTGAAAAACGAGGTTTAATGATTCCAACCTAAGTGTATGTAAACTTCTGACTTCTGACTCAACTGTATGTTTAACTTCCCTGAGCCCAAAGGCCACTGTTCCAAATGGCACCCTATTCCCTATTTAGTGCACTACTTCGATAGAGAATAGGCTGCCATTTGGAACGCAGCCCAGGCAGTGGCTAGAGACCTTTTGATGTTTTCCACGGAAAACTGTTGTGATGTTTTTTTATTAGGCACTATAACCTCCTCATATATATTTTCTATGGAAGCAAATTGCCACACAATAAGCTACTCTGTAACCCTGCGGCGGTCAAAAACATGACCGAGAGACTGAACGTATCCTGAGAGGAGAGGAAGATGACTGTGTTCCTAATTTTCTTCTGAGACTGTCACTACAGATGCTTGCAGAGCCTCCGCTCCAGAGGAATGTTGTGAGAGGAGTGGCTGGCTGGAAGTGAAGTTAGAGAGCTTGTTTTGTGTTTGTGGTGTTGATTTAGATTGAGGGCTCGTGAGAGGGTGACGCATGAGAGAGGGCGAGAGAGAATATAGCAAGAGCAAAGACACACAGAGGGAGCGAAAGAGAGAGGGTGGGAGAAGGAAAGAGAAGAGACATGGAGAGGGTGGGAGAGGGAAAGAGAAGAGACATAGAGAGGATGGGAGAAGGAAAGAGAAGAGACATAGAGAGGATGGGAGAAGGAAAGAGAAGAGACATAGAGAGAAAGAAAGTGTGGAAGATGGAAAGAGATGACAGAGCGAAAATGAGAGATGGAAAGAGCAGAGACAGAAAGAAAGGGTGGGAGATGGAAAGAGAAGAGACAGAGAGAAAGGGTGGGAGAAGGAAAGAGAAGAGACATAGAGATGATGGGAGAAGGAAAGAGAAGAGACATAGAGATGATGGGAGAAGGAAAGAGAAGAGACATAGAGAGGAAGAAAGTGTGGAAGATGGAAAGAGATGACAGAGCGAAAGAGAGAGATGGAAAGAGAAGAGACAGAGAGAAAGGGTGGGAGAAGGAAAGAGAAGAGACATAGAGATGATGGGAGAAGGAAAGAGAAGAGACATAGAGAGGAAGAAAGTGTGGAAGATGGAAAGAGATGACAGAGCGAAAGTGAGAGATGGAAAGAGAAGAGACAGAGAGAAAGGGTAAGAGATGGAAAGAGAAGAGACAGAGAGAAAGGGTAAGAGATGGACAGAGAAGAGACAGAGAAAGGGTAAGAGATGGACAGAGAAGAGACAGAGGGAGTGAGAGAAAGACGGAAAAACGAGAGGGAGAAAAGAGAGAAACGAGAGAGGGCAAGCTCCACCCACACACCTCTATTGAAGTATCAGCCCTGCTCTGGGGCCTATCCAAGCTCTGACTCACTCCATACAGCCAGCAGTAACCATGTGTTGTTGAGCTTTTTACCTTCACACTGCAATACATATAGTACCATTCAAAAGTTGGAACACACCTACTCATTCCAGGGTTTTTCATTATTTTTTACTATTTTCTACATTGTAGAATAATAGTGAAGTCATCAAAACTATGAAATAACACATATGTAATCATCTAGTAACCAGAAAAGTGTTAAACAAATCAAAATATATTTTATATTTGAGATTTTCAAAGTAGCCACACTTTGCCTTGATGACAGCTTTGCACACTCTTGGCATTCTCTCAACCAGCTTCATGAGGTAGTCACCTGGAAGGCATTTCAATTAACAGGTGTGCCTTGTTAAAAGTTAATTTGTGTAATTGATTTCCTTCTTAATGTGTCTGAGCCAATCAGTTGTGTTGTGACAAGGTAGGGCTATCTTCTGTATACCACCCCTATTTGGTAAAATACCAAGTCCATATTATGGCAAGAACAGCTCAAATAAGCAAAGAGAAAGGACAGTCCATCATTACTTTAAGACATGAAGGTCAGTCAATCTGGAGAATTTCAAGAACTTTGAAAGTTTCTTCAAGTGCAGTCGCAAAAACCATCAAGCGCTATGATGAAACTGGCTCTCATGAGGACCGCCACAGGAAAGGAAGACCCAGAGTTTCCTCTGCTGCAGAGGACAAGTTAGTTAGAGTTACCAGCCTCGGAAATTACAGCCCAAATAAATTATTTATAGAGTTCAAGTAACAGACACATCTCAACATCATCTGTACAGAGGAGACTGAGTGAATCAGGCCTTCATGGTCGAATTGCTGCAAAGAAACCACTACTAAAGGACACCAATAAGACAAAGAGACTTGCTTGAGCCGAAAAACACGAGCAATGGACATTAGACCGGTGGAAATCTGTCCTTTGGTCTGATGAGTCCATATTTGAGATTTTTGGTTCTAACCGCTGTGTCTTTGTGAGACGCAGAGTAGGTGAACGGATGATCTTTGCATGTGTGGTTCCCACCGTGAAGCATGGAAGAGGAGGTGTGATGGTGTGGGGGTGCTATGCTTGTAACACGGTCAGTGATTTATTTAGAATTGAAGGCACACTTAACCAGCATGGCTACCACAGCATTCTGCAGCGATACGCCATCCCATCTGGTTTGCGCTTAGTGGGACTATCTGTAAGGGGTGCGTGACTGGCTGCAGGGAAGTCAGGCGCAGGAGAGCAGAACTGGGTAATAACCGGAGCAGTTTAATAAGCAAAACCAACGGCACCCAGAACAACAAAATATGGGTACAAAATAACCCGTCGCGAACCAGTCAGAGTGCACAAGCACTATACAACAAACAATTTCACACACAGACATGGGGGGAACAGAGGGTTAAATACATGACAAGTAATGAGGGAATGTAAACTAGGTGTGTGGGAAAACAAGACAAAACAAATGGAAAATGAAAGGTGGATCGGCGATGGCTAAAAGACCGGTGACGTCGACCGCCGAACGCCGCCCCGAACAAGGAGAGGAACCGACTTCGGCGGAAGTCGTGACACTATTATTTGTTTTTCAACAGGACAATGACCCAACACCTCCATGCTGTGTAATGAATACGATGGGAGACAGAAAGCTGGTTTCAAGCACAGAGCGCAGAAGGTGTTCACTTGTAAAGGACCACAGGATGAGGCAGGTAGCTGGGTCCAGGGGCAGGCAGAAGGTCACACACAGGGGGTCCAAAATGGCAACTGTACAGGCAGGGAAAAGGCTAGTAACGTAGTCTGGGAGATCAGGCAAGAGGTTGATGACAGGATATCCGATAGGCAAAAGTACAGGCAGGGAATGGGCAAAAAGGCATCGTTAGTGAGGGTGGCCAAAACTATGATACAAAGGAGGACTAATACAGGAAAAAACAGAGCTCCAAATAGAAATGTGTATCAAAACAAACAATAACTCACAGTGATGGGGTGCAAAGAACTGAACTAAATAGTTTGTGTAAATGACATACAGGTGTGTGAACAGGTGATCAGAATTCAGGGGATTGGGATCTGGAGAGTGAGCTGCGTTCAGGGGATCTATGTGTTTGAGAGTGTGAGCTGGAAAGTGGTCTGGAAAGTGAGCTGCGTTAAGGGGATCTACGTGTTTGAGAGTGTGAGTTGGAAGCAGATGTTACATAAGGGCTATTTGACCAAGAAGGAGAGTCATGGAGTGCTGCATCAGATGACCTGGCCTGCACAATCACCCGACCTCAACCTGAGATGGATTGGGATGAGTTGGACTGCAGAGTGAAGGAAAAGCAGCTAACAAGTGCTCAGCATATGTTTTTATTTTTATTTTACTAGGCAAGTTAGTTAAGAACAAATTCTTATTTTCAATGATGGCCTAGGAACAGTGGGTTAACCGACTTTTTCAGGGGCAGAACGACAGATTTTTACCTTGTCAGCTCAGGGTTTTGATCTTGCAAACTTTTGGTTACAAGTCCAACGCTCTAACCACTAGGCTACCTGCCGCCCGATATGTGAGAACTCCTTCAAAACTGTTGGAAAAGCATTCCAGGTGAAGCTGGTTGAGAGAATGCCAAGAGTGTATGAAGCTGTCATCAAGGCAAAGGGTGGCTACTTTGAAGAATCTCAAATTTAAAATATATTTAGATTTGTTTAACACATTTTTGGTTACTACATGATTCCATATGTGTTATTTCATAGTTTTGATGTCTTTACTATTCATCTTCAATGTATAAAATAGTCAAAATTAAGAAAAACCCTTGAATGAGTAGGTGTGTCCAAACTTTTGACTGGTACTGTATGTAACCCATATATCATATATCTTAGCTGAGCAGATTGTTGAATGGTTTATAATAAAACATTTGTTATGTCATGTTTCTGACTATGTAATGATCCTGTTATCGTACAGTTCAAATTGTTTTGTATACAGGATGAGGGATGAAGTTCAGTCTGAACCATTGTGGAATTTCTAAAGGTAGATGAATATACTGTATGGCTCTGGAAGGTACACTACATCAGTCAGTCACATTGAGCAACAAAACACTGTCTTTGATCAAACACCTGTTTAGTATTGTTTTCCTGAATTCTCCTTTCCCTCGGCAGCTCCAGTCTTCCCTGTACCATCATACTGGCTGACGGGACAATGTGGGTTTATGCGTCACATCATGACTGTCATGGAACACAGATTAACATCACACGCTAACATCTTCCGCTGAGCTATAAGCGGCGAAGGTGAGATTAGCTAACTCAGGGGCAAAGGAGAGAGGGAGGGAGGAATAGAGAGAGGGAGGAGAGTGGGATGGAGGGAGGGAAATAGATAAATGGTCTTCTTTTAAATAGATAAATGGTCTTCTTTTAAACAGATAAATGGTCTTCTTTTAAACAGATAAATGGTCTTCTTTTAAACAGATAAATGGTCTTCTTTTAAAAAACGTTGAATGTCTCTGACTTTATTCAAAAGCAGTCGACAAGGTTGTTCTGGCTCTGAGTAGGGTTGGGCGGCATCCATATTTTCATTCGTCATACAGTTTCTGTGCCATACCAGGGTATACGGTATTACCGCTGTGGTGGAATTTCTGTAATAAAAAGGAGAGACTTTTAGATTTCTTCAAAACAATCAAACTTTATTATTTAATTAGTGCAGTAATGGAGCTGGTCGATAAATACCTCTGGAGGTGATCACTGAGAACTCAATGAGCTGGTTTGAGCCACAGCATTTTATAGCAAAGTCCATCCTCCTTCAGTCTACATGACAAACAACAGATGTATGGAATGGGTCACAAGGTTAATATTTGTATGAAAGATACTTATAATTCACAGCAAACAGTATCTGCTGTAAAAACAGTTCTCATTGTGTAGAGACCAGTGTCTGGCCCTCCAACTCAATATTGGAGACATCTCCTCCTGGTACCCCAGCACAGAAACATTAACTCATGAAATCTTCTAGAGGTCCATCCTCAGTAGAATACACACAGCTGAGCGTTCTAACAACCCCTTATTATGTTACATAAAAGAACCATTTGATGCAATAACAGCATTATAACATAATCTTGTAATTTCCACCATACTGCATGTGCACACAAGGGGCGCTATATTTTTTTCATAATACTATTTGACGCACAATACTATTTAGGCAACAGGGATCTTGATCCAGGAGGAGATTGAATGTCTTTGTTGTAACCAAGAAGCTTGATTTTGACATCTAGCCACAAACCAAATGCCTAGCTGGATATATTTTTTACACATCTTAGATTTCTTATAGTTATACTTAACTTATAAGCAGTGGGGTAGGTAGCACAGCACCCCAAGGCAGTGCTCAAATTCTATCCAACCTGGCGTGGTATAATTTGATACAGGATGGCCATTAAGGCCAGATTGTTCTTCAAGATGTTCAAACGTTCATAGATTAATAGCAGGGTCATTCAGAGGTCGGTAGAGAGAGCGAGAGAGCGAGTCAAACAGCAGGTCCGGGACAAGGTAGCACGTCCGGTGAACAGGTCAGGGTTCCATATTCGCAGGCAGAACAGTTGAAACTAGAGCAGCAGCACGACCAGGTGGACTGGGCACAGTCAGGAGTCATCAGGCCAGGTAGTACTTATAAACTAATCAATGTTGATAAATAGGCTATGGAAATGTTGCATGTATTTGTTTCTATTTTAATGATTGTCAATTTCATCTTCATACTATCGCATAGCAGTCTCTCTCCCCTTCATACTTTCTTTGTCAATTCATTATGTAATAGCCTACTTTTGGAAAGCTTAATGTAGGCCTAGGTTATTTAATACATTTTAAGAAAAGGAGAAATATTTACTCTTGTGTCTGACACGCTGGTGGCTTTGATTGACTGCTTCTTTTACGGGGATGTGCGTGTGTGAGTTCGCTGATTCTCTCTATAGGCATATACTGTATGTCCATTCAGAAAGTATCCTAAAGTAGCCTGTCTGGATTCTATCTCTTTAATAAGAATCAAACACTTCTGTCATGATTTAATCTTGTAAAAGGCCGATTTCAGTAGAGACCCTTTCTCACCAAGTCCGTTACTTTCGTCCGAATAAATGGGAAGAAAAAAATTAATATGAGCACGTCTTGTTTATGACACCGTTCACACCAATTGCGAAATATCGTCCTGCCACAATCCGTCAATTATTTATTCAGAACAGGTTTGATTTGTTTGTCTTTTCCCAAGCGAAAATAACAGGACAAATGACCCTAAGTACACAGCCAAGACAACACAGGAGTGGCTTTGGGACAAGTGTCTGAATGTCCTTGAGTGGCCCAGCCAGAGCCCAGACTTCTCTGGAGAGACCTGAAAATCTCTGGAGAGACCTGAAAATAGCTGTGCAGCGACATTCCCCATCCAACCTCACAGAGCTTGAGAGGATCTGCAAACAAGAATGGGAGAAACTCCCCAAATTCAGTTGTGCCAAGCTTGTAGCGTCATACCCAAGAAGACTTGAAGCTGGAATCGCTGCCAAAGTTGCTTCAACAAAGTACTGAGTAAAGAGTCTGAGTACTTAGGTATGGAAATGTGATATTTCAGATATTTCAGATATTTCTAAAACCTGTTTTTGCTTTGTCATTATTGGGCATTGTGTGTAGATTGATGAGGGGGAAAAAACTATTTAATCAATTTTAGAATAACGCTGTAACATAACAAAATGTGGAAAAAGTCAAGGGGTCCGAATGCACTGTATATAGGCTACTCGTTCAAGAGCTAGAGAGAGGGGAGATAGATACGTAGGCCAGTGTAGTTGCCAGCGGAGATGAGTGAACTGCACAAAAAGGGAACAGGGAAGAATACAGACAGATGTGTAAGTTAGTCAGAAAGATGTGTAAGTTAGTCAGAGAGATGTGTAAGTTAGTCAGAGAGATGTGTAAGTTTGACAGAGAGATGTGTAAGTTTGACAGAGAGATGTGTAAGTTAGACAGAGAGATGTGTAAGTTAGACAGAGAGATGTGTAAGTTAGACAGAAAGATGTGTAAGTTAGTCAGAGAGATGTGTAAGTTAGACAGAGAGATGTGTAAGTTAGTCAGAGAGATGTGTAAGTTAGACAGAGAGATGTGTAAGTTAGTCAGAGAGATGTGTAAGTTAGACAGAGAGATGTGTAAGTTAGACAGAGAGATGTGTAAGTTAGTCAGAGAGATGTGTAAGTTAGACAGAGAGATGTATAAGTTAGACAGAGAGATGTGTAAGTTAGTCAGAGAGATGTATAAGTTAGTCAGAGAGATGTGTAAGTTAGACAGAGAGATGTGTAAGTTAGTCAGAGAGATGTGTAAGTTAGACAGAAAGATGTGTAAGTTAGACAGAGAGATGTGTAAGTTAGACAGAGAGATGTGTAAGTTAGTCAGAGAGATGTGTAAGTTAGACAGAGAGGGGCGGCAGGGTAGCCTAGTGGTTAGAGCGCTGGATTAGTAACTGAAAGGTTGCTAGTTCAAATCCCCGAGCTGGCAAGGTACAAATCTGTCGTTCTGCCCCTGAATAGGCAGTTAACCCACTGTTCCTAGGCTGTCATTGAAAATAAGAATTTGTTCTTAACTTACTTGCCTAGTTAAAGAAAGGTAAAATAAAAATGTAAAGACAGAGAGATGTATAAGTTAGACAGAGAGATGTGTAAGTTTGACAGAGAGATGTGTAAGTTAGACCGAGAGATGTGTAAGTTAGACCGAGAGATGTCTAAGCTAGAAGTTAATTAATTCATGAATGCATCATTCGTATAGCCTACAGTATTAGGCTATATATTATAGGCCTGCTATAGTGAATCTAGACAACCACCTGTACTATAGGCAACCCTAAAAGACAGAAAAAAAAATCTGCATGAATTTACCCTTATCAATAATTGGTTGCACAGATTTAGATAAAGCAATCAAATTAAAACATCATAACCACCCATTGCTTCACTAAAATGATCAACCTGTCCATACCCTAATGATCAGCCTCCTCCCTCTCTGTCTCTTCCCTCTCTTATCCTACCCTGCCCCACTCCTCCCTCCTCCCTCCTCCCTCTCTGTCTCTTCCCTCTCTTATCCTACCCTACCCTGCCCCACTCCTCTCTTCTCCCTCTCTGTCTCTTCCCTCTCTTATCCTACCCTGCCCCACTCCTCCCTCCTCCCTCCCTGTCTCTTCCCTCTCTTATCCTACCCTGCCCCACTCCTCCCTCCTCCCTCTCTGTCTCTTCCCTCTCTGATCCTACCCTGCCCCACTCCTCCCTCCTCCCTCTCTGTCTCTTCCCTCTCTGATCCTACCCTGCCCCACTCCTCCCTCTCTGTCTCTTCCCTCTCTTATCCTACCCTGCCCCACTCCTCCCTCCTCCCTCCCTGTCTCTTCCCTCTCTTATCCTACCCTGCCCCACTCCTCCCTCCTCCCTCTCTGTCTCTTCCCTCTCTGATCCTACCCTGCCCCACTCCTCCCTCCTCCCTCTCTGTCTCTTCCCTCTCTTATCCTACCCTGCCCCACTCCTCCCTCTCTGTCTCTTCCCTCTCCTTTCTTACCCTGCCCCACTCCTCCCTCGTCCCTCTCTGTCTCTTCCCTCTCTTATCCTACCCTGCCCCACTCCTCCCTCCTCCCTCTCTGTCTCTTCCCTCTCTGATCCTACCCTGCCCCACTCCTCCCTCCTCCCTCTCTGTCTCTTCCCTCTCTGATCCTACCCTGCCCCACTCCTCCCTCTCTGTCTCTTCCCTCTCTCATCCTACCCTGCCCCACTCCTCCCTCCTCCCTCCCTGTCTCTTCCCTCTCTTATCCTACCCTACCCTGCCCCACTCCTCCCTCCTCACTCTCTGTCTCTTCCCTCTCTTATCCTACCCTGCCCCACTCCTCCCTCCTCCCTCCCTGTCTCTTCCCTCTCTGATCCTACCCTGCCCTGCCCCACTCCTCCCTCCTCCCTCTCTGTCTCTTCCCTCTCTTATCCTACCCTACCCTGCCCCATTCCTCCCTCCTCCCTCTCTGTCTCTTCCCTCTCCTATCCTACCCTGCCACACTCCTCCCTCCTCCCTCTCTGTCTCTTCCCTCTCTCCAAGGTGCTGCGCTTCTCTTCAGCACGTCCTTCCTCCTCTCTTTATTTAGGTCCCAGTTCAAAATTAGCCCCTGGAAAATATAGTTCCCATAGAAGGTATTTCCTGTCCTCTAGGGGAGGGAGGGAGGGAGGGAGAGAGAGGAAATAATAATGCTAGGGTGTCTTTAAGCCTCTTTAAAAAGTAATAGGGTGCCATTTGGTGTAGGTATGAGACTACTGGAGCTCTCTATAGGTCCTGCTGCTTTCACCTCTTTCCACTGCCTGCTATTCATCTATTGGCCCGTGCTCTTCTCTCTCTCTGCTGCCTGTCCTTTTCAGCTCTTATTCTGTGTTCCCCGACCAGACTGTGTGTATGGGGCGGTGCCATAAGAGGCTTGACACTCTAACCATAGTGCATAGCTTTGTTCTTGGATCTGTCTGACCACAGTGGATGTGTGTGGGGGTCTGCAGGAGACCTTAAGTCTAGTGTTTGTCCACGAATACTGATAGACTACGTCCCAGATGGCACCTTATTCCTTGTATAGTGCACTACTTTTGACTTCAGCTATATAGGGAATAGGGTGCAATTCATCTTCTGTGATGGCGGGGCCGGCTGTGACAGGTTGTCTCTTCCCATGTCTCAAGTCTATCTGCTCTGATGATGCCTGTGGCTTTGGCAGCAGCTTTATGTTTGATCTAGGAGGGGTGTGTATGTACACTACATGACCAAAAGTATATGGACACCTGCTCGTCGAACATTTCATTCCAAAATCATGGGCATTAATATGGAGTTGGTCCCTCCTTTGCTGCTATAAAAACCTCCACCCTTCTGGGAAGGCTTTCCACTAGATGTTGGAACACTGCTGCGGGGACTGGCTTCCATTCAGCCACAAGAGCATTAGTGATGTCGGGCACTGATGTTGGGTGATTAGGCCTGGCTCGCAGTCGGGGTTCCAATTCCTCCCAAAGGTGTTCGATGGGGTTGAGGTCAGGGCTCTGTGCAGGCCAGTCAAGTTCTTCAACACCAATCTCGACAAACCATTTCTGTATGTACCTTGCTTTGTGCATGGTGGCGTTGTCATGCCGAAACAGGAAAGGGGCTTCCTCAAACTGTTGCCACAAAGTTGGAAGCACAGAATCCTCCACAATGTCATTGTATGCTGTAGCGTTAAGATTTCCCTTCACTGCAACTAAGGGGCCTAGCCAGAACTATGAAAAACAGCCCCAGTGTAAGGCCTGGGTGTCGGAGTGTGAAGGAAAAGCGCAGGAGCAGCAGGTGCAAATATAAATGTTCTTTAATGAACACGTAACCAAAATAGGCCACCCTATTAACACACTGAGAGTCCACTATAAACTACCCCAGACACGGGGGAAAATGAACACAGTCCAGAATAACGTGAAGCACAAAACCAACACCACACTTACATACAAACAATCCCGCACAAAGAAACGTGCGGGCCGGCTGACTAAATAAGCCCAACTAATTACACCCTCATACAAAACAGGTGCACCCAATAAACACATAGGGAGGGGGAGAAAAGGATCAGTGGCAGCTAATAGGCCGGTGACGACGACCGCCGAACGCCACCCGAACGGGAAGGAGAGCCTGCCTCGGTCGAAGTCGTGACAGTACCCCCCCTCTGACGCGCGGCTCCCGCAGCGCGCCGACACCGGCCTCGAGGTCGACCCGGAGGACGAGGTGCAGGGCGATCCGGATGGAGGCGATGGAAATCCCTCAGCATAGACGGATCCAAAATGTCCCCCACCGGTACCCAGCACCTCTCCTCCGGACCGTACCCCTCCCAGTCCACGAGGTACTGCAGGCCCCTCACCCGGCATCTCGAGTCCAGAATGGCCCGTATCTTGTACGCCGGGGACCCCTCAATATCCAGAGGGGGGGGGGGGACCTCCGGCACCTCACCGTCCTGCAGGGGACCAGCTACCACCGGCCTGAGGAGAGACACATGAAACGAGGGGTTAATACGATAATAGGAAGGGAGTTGTAATCGATAACACACCTCGTTTATTCTCCTCAGGACTTTGAAGGGCCCTACACACTGCGGACCCAGCTTCCGGCAGGGCAAGCGGAGGGGCAGGTTTCGGGTCGAGAGCCAGACCCTGTCCCCCGGTACAAACACGGGGGCCTCACTGCGGTGGCGGTCAGCGCTCCTCTTCTGCCGTCCACTAGCTTGTTGGAGAGATTCCTGGACGGCCCTCCATGTCTCCTTGGAACGCTGCACCCATTCCTCCACCGCAGGAGCCTCGGTCTGGCTCGGATGCCATGGTGCCAGGACCGGCTGGTACCCCAATACACACTGAAAGGGGGACACGTTAGTAGAGGAGTGGCGTAGTGAGTTCTGGGCCATTTCGGCCCATGGAATGTATCTCGCCCACTCCCCTGGCCGGTCCTGGCAATACGACCGCAGAAACCTACCCACCTCCTGGTTCACTCTCTCCACCTGCCCATTACTCTCAGGGTGATAACCGGAGGTCAGGCTGACCGAGACCCCCAAACGCTCCATGAACGCCCTCCATACTCGGGACGTGAATTGGGGCCCCCGATCAGAAACGATGTCCTCCGGCACCCCGTAGTGCCGGAAGACGTGGGTGAATAATGCCTCCGCAGTCTGTAGGGCTGTAGGAATACCGGGCAACGGGAGGAGACGACAGGACTTCGAGAACCGATCCACAATCACCAGTACCGTAGTGTTCCCCTGAGACGGGGGAAGATCGGTCAGAAAATCTACGGACAGGTGCGACCAAGGCCGTTGTGGAACGGGGAGGGGTTGTAACTTCCCTCTAGGAAGGTGCCTAGGAGCCTTACTCTGGGCGCATACCGAACAGGAGGAAACATAAACCCTAACGTCTCTCGCCAAGGTAGGCCACCAATACCTCCCCCGAAGACTCCCAACTGTCCTCTTCACCCCAGGGTGACCCGAGGAGGGTAGAACGTGAGCCCACCGAATCAATTTGTCCCGAACACCAAGCGGCACGTACCTCCGCCCCACCGGACACTGAGGAGGAGCGGGTTCCGCCCGTAAAGCCCGCTCGATGTCCGAGTCCACTTCCCACACCACTGGTGCTATCAGCCTAGAGGCGGGAAGGATGGGAGTGGGTTCGGTGGGCCGATCGTCCGAGTCGTAAAAACGGGACAGTGCATCCGCCTTTACGTTCTGGGAGCCCGGTCTATACGTTAATGTAAACTGGAATCGGGTAAAGAACATGGCCCACCTTGCTTGACGTGGATTCAGTCTCCTAGCTGCCCGAATATACTCCAGATTCTGGTGGTCGGTCCAGATGAGAAAAGGGTGCTTAGCCCCCTCAAGCCAGTGTCTCCACACCTTCAGGGCACTGACCACTGCTAACAACTCCCGGTCCCCCACATCATAGTTACGCTCCGCTGGGCTGAGTTTCTTCGAGAAGAAAGCACAGGGGTGGAGTTTTGGTGGCGTACCAGAGCGCTGTGATAGCACGGCACCTACCCCAGCCTCGGACGCGTCCACCTCCACTATGAATGCTAGAGAGGGATCCGGATGTGCCAACACGGGCGCGTCCGTGAACAGCGCCTTCAACCTGTTGAAAGCTCCGTCCGCTTTTGCTGACCACTGCAAACGCACCGGACCCCCCTTCAGCAGTGAGGTAATGGGAGCTGCTACCTGACCAAAACCCCGGATAAACCTCCGGTAGTAGTTGGCAAAACCCAAAAACCGCTGCACCTCTTTTACCGTGGTCGGAGTCGGCCAATTACGCACGGCCTTAATGCGGTCACTCCCTACCACCACGCCCGAGGTGGAAATGCGATAACCCAGAAAAGAGACGGCTCGTTTGGAGAACACACACTTCTCAGCCTTGACATATAAGTCATGCTCCAGCAGTCTACCAAGCACCTTGCGTACCAGAGACACATGCGCGGCGTGAGTGGCTGAGTAGATCAGAATGTCATCGATATAAACAACCACTCCCTGCCCGTGCAGGTCACTGAGAATATCGTCTACAAAGGATTGGAAAACGGCTGGAGCATTCTTTAACCCATACGGCATGACGCAGTACTCATAATGGCCCGATGTGGTACTAAATGCGGTTTTCCACTCGTCTCCTTTCCGAATACGCACCAGACTATACGCGCTCCTGAGATCCAATTTTGTGAAGAACTGCGCTCCGTGAAATGATTCCATTGCCGTAGCAATGAGAGGTAGTGGGTAACTAAACCCCACGGTGATGGCATTTAGACCTCTATAATCAATACACGGACGCAAACCTCCCTCCTTTTTCTTCACAAAAAAGAAACTCGAGGAGGCGGGTGAGTTGGAGGACCGAATGTACCCCTGTCCCAGAGACTCAGTGACATATGTCTCCATCGCCACCGTCTCCTCTTGGGACAATGGGTACACGTGACTCTTGGGAAGCGCAGCGTCTACCTGGAGATCTATCGCACAATCCCTTCCCGGTCGATAAGGTGGTAATTTAGTCGCTTCCTTTTTACTGAAAGCGATTGCCAAATCGGCATACTCGGGGGGAATGCACACCGTGGTACCCTGGTCTGGACTCTCCACCGACGTGGCACCGATGGAAACTCCCAAACACCTTCCAGAACACTCCTTTGACCACCCCTGGAGAACCCCCTGTCTCCACGAAATTTTAGGATTGTGCCGGGCCAGCCAGGGAATCCCTAGCACCACTGGAAACGCAGGCGAATCAATAATATAAAAGCTGATACGCTCCTTATGATTCCCCTGCGTCACCATGTCCAGGGGGACCGTGGTCTCCCTGACCACCCCTGACCCTAATGGCCGGCTATCTAGGGAGTGCACGGGAAAGGGAGAATCTATCGGCACAAGCGGAACCCTTAACCTAAGAGCGAGTCCGCGATCCATAAAGTTCCCAGCTGCGCCTGAATCGACTAGCGCCCTATGCTGGGAAGAGGGGAAAAATTTAAGAAAGAAAATCAAGACAAACATGTGACTAACAGGGGGTTCTGGGTGAGTTTGGTGCTGACTCACCTGGGGTGATCGAGAAGCGTTCCGCCTGCCATCTCGACTCCCAGACGGACCCCCCCAGCACCGATCGGCCGTGTGTCCTCTCCGACCACAGCTGGTGCAGGGAGAGCCTCCTCCTCCGGTACCCCTCGGAACAGCCCCTCCCAACTCCATCGGAATAGGAGCGGAGGGGCTGGGTGGTGGAACGTACAGGACCCTCTCAGAACGCCCGCGGGCAGCCAGCAGATTGTCCAGACGGATGGACATGTCAATCAGCTCATCCAGGGAAAGAGCGGTGTCCCGACATGCTAGCTCCCTGCGGACGTCCTCCCGGAGACTACACCGGTAGTGATCAATAAGGGCCCTGTCGTTCCACCCAGATCCTGCAGCCAGGGTCCGGAACTCCAGCGCGTAATCCTGGGCGCTCCTCTTCTCCTGCCTCAGGTGGAACAGTCGTTCTCCCGCCGCTCGGCCCTCTGGAGGATGGTCAAATACGGCCCGAAAACGGCGGGTGAACTCTGGGTAATGCTCCTTCGCTGAGTCTGGGCCATTCCAGACTGCGTTCGCCCACTCCAGAGCACGACCCGTGAGGCAGGAGACGAGGACACTCACCCTCTCCGCTCCCGAGGGAGTGGGTCTTACGGTGGCAAGGTACAGTTCCAGTTGGAGTAGGAACCCCTGGCACCCTGCCGCCGATCCATCATAATCCCTCGGGAGTGTCAGACGGAGAGCGCTGGAGCCGAGGGATGGAGAGTCCTGGGCTGGAGGAGCCGAAGGCGGAGAGAGGAGACCACTCCTCTCCCATCGGTCCATTCGCTCCATCATCGAATCCATCGCCGATCCAATACGGTGGAGAACGGTGGTATGATGGAGTACCCGTTCCTCCATCGATGGGAGAGGGTTGGCTGCTGCTCCTGCTGACTCCATTAGCGGGTGCGGGATTCTGTAAAGCCTGGGTGTCGGAGTGTGAAGGAAAAGCGCAGGAGCAGCAGGTGCAAATATAAATGTTCTTTAATGAACACGTAACCAAAATAGGCCACCCTATTAACACACTGAGAGTCCACTATAAACTACCCCAGACACGGGGGAAAATGAACACAGTCCAGAATAGCGTGAAGCACAAAACCAACACCACACTTACATACAAACAATCCCGCACAAAGAAACGTGCGGGCCGGCTGACTAAATAAGCCCAACTAATTACACCCTCATACAAAACAGGTGCACCCAATAAACACATAGGGAGGGGGAGAAAAGGATCAGTGGCAGCTAATAGGCCGGTGACGACGACCGCCGAACGCCACCCGAACGGGAAGGAGAGCCTGCCTCGGTCGAAGTCGTGACACCCAGACCATTATTCCTCCTCCACCAAACTTTACAGTTGTCACTATGCATTCGGGCAGGTAGTGCTCTTCTGGCATCCGCCAAACCCAGGTTCGTTGGACTGCCAGATGGTGAAGCGTGATTCATCACTCCAGAGAACGAATTTCCACTGCTCCAGAGTCGATGCTTGGCATTACACATGGTGGTCTTAGGCTTGTATGCGGCTGCTCGGCCATGGAAACCCTTTTCATTAAGTTATTGTGCTGACGTTGCTTCCAGAGGCAGTTTGGAACTCGGTAATGAATGTTGCAACCGAGGACAGACGATTTTTAAGTGTTACGTGCTTCAGCACTTGGCGGTCCCATTCTGTGAGCTTTTGAGCGTTGTTGCTCCTAGACATTTCCACTTCACAATAACAGTACTTACAGTTGACCGGGGCAGCTCTAGCAGGGCAGAAATCTGACGAACTGACTTGTTGGAAAGGTGGCATCCTATGACGGTGCCACATT
The DNA here is from genome assembly GCF_016432855.1 of Salvelinus namaycush. Classification (NCBI taxonomy): domain Eukaryota; kingdom Metazoa; phylum Chordata; class Actinopteri; order Salmoniformes; family Salmonidae; genus Salvelinus; species Salvelinus namaycush. The sequence continues at coordinate 24,621,973 of NC_052319.1, read as the reverse complement.
GAAAGACACTGAGCTCTTCAGTAACACCATTCTGCTCCCAATCATTGTCTATGGAGATTGCATGGCTGTGTGCTCGATTTTGTACACCTGTCTGCAACGGGTGTGGCTGAAATAGCTGAATCCACTCATTTGAAGGGAAATCCACATACTTTTGTATATAGTCTGTCTGTGTACCTACTATAAACACTGTAAACCTCACACATCCTGACCCAGAGAGGATATGACTCCAGTTATTATAAAAAGGGTTATGACTCTATCATGGATAGACTTTGAACAGTTTCAACCTTCTGTTCTGATAAAAGCCAAAAGGTTGGACTACATTGGCATGATGTTCTATACCCTCATACTCAACTGGCGGACCGGATCCGACCCAGAACGTGGTCAAAACGGACCGTCGAGCTTGGACCCCTGGTATCATATAAACACACATAATACATGGAAGAATGCTTACTGTAGATTGCAGCTTTAAAACGGCAACATAAAAGGGAGAACGACAGAGGGGTTGAGAGAGAGCGAGAGAGAGGGTAGAGCGAGTGAGAGCAAGTGACAGTGAGTGAGGGAGAGAGAGAGGGGGAGATCGACAGAGGGATTAAGAGGGAGAGAGAGAGAGAGAGAGAGGTAAAGCTGGATCAAGGGAGCATTCCAGGATTTGAGAACAGAGCTCCTTCATTAGCCCAGTCCTGTGTGTGTGTTCCTTCATTAGCCCAGTCCTGTGTGTGTGTTCCTTCATTAGCCCAGTCCTGTGTGTGTGTTCCTTCATTAGCCCAGTCCTGTGTGTGTGTTCCTTCATTAGCCCAGTCCTGTGTGTGTGTTCCTTCATTAGCCCAGTCCTGTGTGTGTGTTCCTTCATTAGCCCAGTCCTGTGTGTGTGTTCCTTCATTAGCCCAGTCCTGTGTGTGTGTTCCTTCATTAGCCGAGTCCTGTGTGTGTGTTCCTTCATTAGCCCAGTCCTGTGTGTGTGTGTGTGTGTGTTCCTTCATTAGCCCAGTCCTGTGTTCCTTCATTAGCCCAGTCCTGTGTGTGTGTGTGTTCCTTCATTAGCCCAGTCCTGTGTGTGTGTGTGTTCCTTCATTAGCCCAGTCCTGTGTGTGTGTGTGTTCCTTCATTAGCCCAGTCCTGTGTGTGTGTGTGTGTGTTCCTTCATTAGCCCAGTCCTGTGTGTGTGTGTGTTCCTTCATTAGCCCAGTCCTGTGTGTGTGTGTGTTCCTTCATTAGCCCAGTCCTGTGTGTGTGTGTGTGTGTGTTCCTTCATTAGCCCAGTCCTGTGTGTGTGTTCCTTCATTAGCCCAGTCCTGTGTGTGTGTGTGTGTGTTCCTTCATTAGCCCAGTCCTGTGTGTGTGTGTGTTCCTTCATTAGCCCAGTCCTGTGTGTGTGTGTGTGTGTTCCTTCATTAGCCCAGTCCTGTGTGTGTGTGTGTGTGTTCCTTCATTAGCCCAGTCCTGTGTGTGTGTGTGTGTGTGTGTGTGTGTGTGTTCCTTCATTAGCCCAGTCCTGTGTGTGTGTGTGTTCCTTCATTAGCCCAGTCCTGTGTGTGTGTGTGTGTGTTCCTTCATTAGCCCAGTCCTGTGTGTGTGTGTGTTCCTTCATTAGCCCAGTCCTGTGTGTGTGTGTGTTCCTTCATTAGCCCAGTCCTGTGTGTGTGTGTGTTCCTTCATTAGCCCAGTCCTGTGTGTGTGTGTGTTCCTTCATTAGCCCAGTCCTGTGTGTGTGTGTGTTCCTTCATTAGCCCAGTCCGGTGTGTGTGTGTGTGTTCCTTCATTAGCCCAGTCCTGTGTGTGTGTGTGTTCCTTCATTAGCCCAGTCCTGTGTGTGTGTGTGTGTGTTCCTTCATTAGCCCAGTCCTGTGTGTGTGTTCCTTCATTAGCCCAGTCCTGTGTGTGTGTGTGTGTGTGTGTTCCTTCATTAGCCCAGTCCTGTGTGTGTGTTCCTTCATTAGCCCAGTCCTGTGTGTGTGTTCCTTCATTAGCCCAGTCCTGTGTGTGTGTGTGTGTGTGTGTTCCTTCATTAGCCCAGTCCTGTGTGTGTTCCTTCATTAGCCCAGTCCTGTGTGTGTGTGTGTGTGTGTGTGTGTGTGTGTGTGTGTGTTCCTTCATTAGCCCAGTCCTGTGTGTGTGTGTGTGTGTGTGTGTTCCTTCATTAGCCCAGTCCTGTGTGTGTGTTCCTTCATTAGCCCAGTCCTGTGTGTGTGTGTGTGTGTTCCTTCATTAGCCCAGTCCTGTGTGTGTGTTCCTTCATTAGCCCAGTCCTGTGTGTGTGTGTGTTCCTTCATTAGCCCAGTCCTGTGTGTGTTCCTTCATTAGCCCAGTCCTGTGTGTGTGTGTGTTCCTTCATTAGCCTAGTCCTGTGTGTGTGTGTGTTCCTTCATTAGCCCAGTCCTGTGTGTGTGTGTGTGTGTTCCTTCATTAGCCCAGTCCTGTGTGTGTGTGTGTGTGTGTGTTCCTTCATTAGCCCAGTCCTGTGTGTGTGTTCCTTCATTAGCCCAGTCCTGTGTGTGTGTGTGTGTGTGTGTTCCTTCATTAGCCCTGTCCTGTGTGTGTTCCTTCATTAGCCCAGTCCTGTGTGTGTGTGTGTGTGTTCCTTCATTAGCCCAGTCCTGTGTGTGTGTGTGTGTGTGTTCCTTCATTAGCCCAGTCCTGTGTGTGTGTGTTCCTTCATTAGCCCAGTCCTGTGTGTGTTCCTTCATTAGCCCAGTCCTGTGTGTGTTCCTTCATTAGCCCAGTCCTGTGTGTGTGTGTGTTCCTTCATTAGCCCAGTCCTGTGTGTGTGTTCCTTCATTAGCCCAGTCCTGTGTGTGTGTGTGTGTGTGTGTGTGTTCCTTCATTAGCCCAGTCCTGTGTGTGTGTGTGTTCCTTCATTAGCCCAGTCCTGTGTGTGTGTGTGTGTGTGTTCCTTCATTAGCCCAGTCCTGTGTGTGTGTGTGTTCCTTCATTAGCCCAGTCCTGTGTGTGTTCCTTCATTAGCCCAGTCCTGTGTGTGTGTGTGTGTGTGTGTGTTCCTTCATTAGCCCAGTCCTGTGTGTGTGTTCCTTCATTAGCCCAGTCCTGTGTGTGTGTGTGTGTGTTCCTTCATTAGCCCAGTCCTGTGTGTGTGTGTGTTCCTTCATTAGCCCAGTCAATCTCAGAGTCCTGTCGTATAATCAATTGGATCTCAGTAGTTTCATCATGTTTAAACCCATTTCATCAAAGGGATCAGATCTGACTCACTGGATTCTCTCAACTCATCTCATCACATCTCATCCTGCTCAACCAATAAGGCTTTGATTTGCTGCAAATGAGGCTTCAGGCTGGGCGCTACTTTTGACCAGAGCCATGTGAGCCATATGAGCCCTGTTTAAAAGTAGTGCACTATATAAGGAATAGGGTGCAATTTGGGACACGTCTCCAGTCAGTCAGTTCATGAGCTCCATGCTCTACGGGGCCCCTGGACTGCCTAACTGGACTGAGTCACAGCCAATCAGCTTGCAGTTCATTAAGGTACTGGTCAGCCTGCTTTCATTGACAACTCTGGTCTTAATCTGCTAATAGTGTTGGACAGACGGACGGACAGACTGGACTGGACACCTCACTGACTAATTGACATATACTCTCCGCTATCTGACTAATTAACATATACTCTCCGTTATCTGACTAATTAACATATACTCTCCGTTATCTGACTAATTAACATATACTCTACGTTATCTGACTAATTAACATATACTCTCCGTTATCTGACTAATTGACATATACTCTACGTTATCTGACTAATTGACATATACTCTCCGTTATCTGACTAATTGACATATACTCTCCGTTATCTGACTAATTGACATATACTCTCCGTTATCTGACTAATTGACATATACTCTCCGTTATCTGACTAATTGACATATACTCTACGTTATCTGACTAATTAACATATACTCTCCGTTATCTGACTAATTGACATATACTCTACGTTATCTGACTAATTAACATATACTCTCCGTTATCTGACTAATTAACATATACTCTACGTTATCTGACTAATTGACATATACTCTCCGTTATCTGACTAATTGACATATACTCTCCGTTATCTGACTAATTGACATATACTCTACGTTATCTGACTAATTAACATATACTCTCCGTTATCTGACTAATTGACATATACTCTCCGTTATCTGACTAATTGACATATACTCTCCGTTATCTGACTAATTGACATATACTCTACGTTATCTGACTAATTAACATATACTCTCCGTTATCTGACTAATTGACATATACTCTACGTTATCTGACTAATTGACATATACTCTCCGTTATCTGACTAATTGACATATACTCTCCGTTATCTGACTAATTGACATATACTCTCCGTTATCTGACTAATTGACATATACTCTACGTTATCTGACTAATTAACATATACTCTCCGTTATCTGACTAATTGACATATACTCTCCGTTATCTGACTAATTGACATATACTCTCCGTTATCTGACTAATTGACATATACTCTACGTTATCTGACTAATTGACATATACTCTCCGTTATCTGACTAATTGACATATACTCTCCGTTATCTGACTAATTGACATATACTCTCCGTTATCTGACTAATTAACATATACTCTCCGCTATCTGACTAATTGACATATACTCTCCGTTATCTTTGGATACCGTTTTGACCCTTTGAGCCACCTAGGCTACCCAAACGCCACGCCACGCCCATATATGTTAGTTTCTTCTCTGCAATGAGTCTGGATCTGAGTACCTCTGATTGGTCCCCAGAACAGTCAGATAACATGATGTTGGGACAGAACCAGAACACACATGGGGTAAAGCAGTGTTTGGAAAATGTGTCATTGGCTTTGATACTCTGATTGGTTAGAGACGATCCAATCGCTGATGACTTTAGTACAACACCTCTCATTTTGACGTTACCACAAATTACTGCAACGATGGCAGTACGAAGCGAACATAGAGCAGAGAAATAATTCAGTTTGAGTCGTCAGGCAAATCTAGGGGGAGAGCAGTTTGCAACATTCATATACTTTTACATACATTATATTCTGACCTTTACTTGACTATAGCCTCCGGTAGCCCCTCTTATTCACATGATACACCCTCACATGGACACACATGGAGCAGAGCATCCCCTGCTTAGAGGGAGCATACCCATCTGAAGAGGCTAATTGGGTGTCTGTGGCCGGTGCACGTGGGTTGTCCCTAGCTAAGGGGATGGATGTCCTTGTGTCCTCGGGCCTGGTTAGGGTCTGGTTATATGAACCTTGCTGCGGCCTGACTGGGGATGTCTCTGTGTTCACCGTGGGTACAGGGATGATTAGTGGCTCTGAAAGCCATCATTCACCCCTTCACACACAAGAACCAGGACAACCTCCTTACTAGTCAGTCTCCTCTGTGTGCTGTCACTATCCTGCTGTGGGCAGTGTCTTTGGCGTGTGTGTGTCTGTGCATGAGATTTGGGCAATGTGTATTTGACAGTGTTTTAGATGAAAGCATGGCTGCTCTCAGTGTGGGATGTTGCTAACCAGTTACCAGGCTGGTTTATGCCACCGCACCGTCTGCAGTTGTGAGGAAACAAAGAGACAAGGGTAGTATTATCCTTCTGTAATTATGACACCCCTCTCTCTCTCTCTCTCGCTCTTTCTCTAGGTCTCTGGAAGTGTTTTTTTCTCCTCTGTGTGCTGGAAGGAAAATGGTTAACCTCTCCACCTTCCTCTCTCACCAGGTAAGTCTCTCTCTCTCACTCACAATGTATGTCTCGCTCTCTCTCTCCCTCTGTGTAATATATTTCTGTGTATATATCTTATGTATGAAGCTGCAAAGATGCTGCGTCACTGTGCCTGTTTCTCTGGCATACCCTAACCCTCTATCTCTCTCTGTATGGGAGCTACCGAGCTAGCTGAGACAGCTACAGGAAGCACTGGCATATTGCTGCTCTCCTTTCTCATCAATCTCTCTCTATCTGCTGATGTTCTTTCTCAAGCCCTCTCATCAATCTCTCTCTCCCTCGTTCTTTCTCACACCCTCTCATTTACTGCCTTCTGTTTCAATGTTTGTGTTTGGCATAATTATTGAGGACCATGTAGTTGTAGCCAAAGGAGGTATGGTATATCACAGCAGCATACTGTTTCTACGTTTTATTTTTTGGCATTGAGAGGGCCTTTTGAGTGTGTGTGTGTTGAGGGGGAGACACACACGGTCTGTGCCAAAAGGACTGTCTAGACTGTCTAGACGCACACAACCCAGGTGCAGGAAGGATTCTCTCTCGTTGGTGTATGGGGTAGGACAGAACACACACAACCCAGGTGCAGGAAGGATTCTCTCTCGTTGGTGTATGGGGTAGGACAGAACACACACAACTCAGGTGCAGCCAGGATTCTCTCTCGTTGGTGTATGGGGTAGGACAGAACACACACAACCCAGGTGCAGGAAGGATTCTCTCTCGTTGGTGTATGGGGTAGGACAGAACACACACAACCCAGGTGCAGCCAGGATTCTCTCTCGTTGGTGTATGGGGTAGGACAGAACACACACAACCCAGGTGCAGCCAGGATTCTCTCTCGTTGGTGTATGGGGTAGGACAGAACACACACAACTCAGGTGCAGCCAGGATTCTCTCTCGTTGGTGTATGGGGTAGGACAGAACACACACAACCCAGGTGCAGCCAGGATTCTCTCTCGTTGGTGTATGGGGTAGGACAGAACACACACAACTCAGGTGCAGCCAGGATTCTCTCTCGTTGGTGTATGGGGTAGGACAGAACACACACAACCCAGGTGCAGCCAGGATTCTCTCTCGTTGGTGTATGGGGTAGGACAGAACACACACAACCCAGGTGCAGCCAGGATTCTCTCTCGTTGGTGTATGGGGTAGGACAGAACACACACAACCCAGGTGCAGGAAGGATTCTCTCTCGTTGGTGTATGGGGTAGGACAGAACACACACAACCCAGGTGCAGCCAGGATTCTCTCTCGTTGGTGTATGGGGTAGGACAGAACACACACAACCCAGGTGCAGGAAGGATTCTCTCTCGTTGGTGTATGGGGTAGGACAGAACACACACAACTCAGGTGCAGCCAGGATTCTCTCTCGTTGGTGTATGGGGTAGGACAGAACACACACAACCCAGGTGCAGGAAGGATTCTCTCTCGTTGGTGTATGGGGTAGGACAGAACACACACAACCCAGGTGCAGCCAGGATTCTCTCTCGTTGGTGTATGGGGTAGGACAGAACACACACAACTCAGGTGCAGCCAGGATTCTCTCTCGTTGGTGTATGGGGTAGGACAGAACACACACAACCCAGGTGCAGCCAGGATTCTCTCTCGTTGGTGTATGGGGTAGGACAGAACACACACAACCCAGGTGCAGCCAGGATTCTCTCTCGTTGGTGTATGGGGTAGGACAGAACACACACAACCCAGGTGCAGCCAGGATTCTCTCTCGTTGGTGTATGGGGTAGGACAGAACACACACAACCCAGGTGCAGCCAGGATTCTCTCTCGTTGGTGTATGGGGTAGGACAGAACACACACAACCCAGGTGCAGCCAGGATTCTCTCTCGTTGGTGTATGGGGTAGGACAGAACACACACAACCCAGGTGCAGCCAGGATTCTCTCTCGTTGGTGTATGGGGTAGGACAGAACACACACGACTCCCTCTAGGTTCAGATCAGACGGAGCAGGTGGATCATTTCTTTGTCTTATGGTTCGCTGCAGGTATGTGTTTTTTTCCCCCTTTGGCAACTATGTCCTATGTAGTGCACTACTTATTTAGGTCACAGTCGAAAGGAGTGCACTATGTAGGGATTAGGGTGCCATTTCAAATGCAGCCTTAGTCTTCTCGTTTATATTTTGTAACAGCTCACTTCAAGTTGAACTGTTCCTGGTGGTTGTTGACATTCAGGCAGATTTCACTTCTGCTAATATGTCCTTCATCCCCGTCACACACAAAATGCCTGAGCACTGAGTATCGATTAAGCATATCTCTCTCTCTCTCTCTCTCTCTCTCTATCTCTATCTATCGCTCTCTCTCTCTCTGTCTCTATCTATCGCTCTCTCTCTCTCTGTCTCTATCTATCTCTGTCTCTGTCTCTCTGTCTCTGTCCCTGTCTTTGTCCCTCCCTCTCTCCCTCCATCCATCCCTCCCATGAGTGAAATAAGCAGTGACATTTCTGATGAACCTTTTCCTATTCGTTTAGCCTCTTTCCTCTCAGTCACCCAGTCTCCCTCTGAGGCAGGCACACGCAGAACCAATCAATGGGGAGTGGATTGGACCTAAAGAGAGAGAGTGGCCCACACCCCCCAGCTCAGAACAAGTGTGTGTGTGTGTGTGTGTGTGTGTGTGTGTGTGTGTGTGTGTGTGTGTGTGTGTGTGTGTGTGTGTGTGTGTGTGTGTGTGTGTGTGTGTGTGTGTGTGTGTGTGTGTGTGTGTGTGTGTGTGTGTGTGTTAGCTGAAACAAGATAGCAATTAGACCTTCTGAAGCTGTCTTTCAGTTTGACTATCTGGCAAACCAAGGATTAAATGTTACAATGTGTGTGCGCATGTGGCTGTGTGTACGTGTGTGTGTGTGTGTCAGCTGAAACCTCCCAAAATGTTCTCGCTGTATTTCTATATATATTTATACATCAAATGGTTGACTATATCCTACTATGTTCTCCAGCACATTGACTCGGTGTAAAAGTATTGCCATGCAAAGCCTGGTGTTGTTCTCAGGAGAGCCAAGTCTTTGCTGATGGTCTTCTATTTGTCATATTGCCTTTGTCACCTCATTTGTCACTGTGCTCTAATGGTTCTCTATACAAACACTTCACCCACCGTGAGAGCAAAGAGCTAACCATTTACCGTGTAGAAACAGAAATATTGGTGTCTGTGTGTGTGTGTGTGTGTGTGTGTGTGTGTGTGTGTGTGTGTGTGTGTGTGTGTGTGTGTGTGTGTGTGTGTGTGTGTGTGTGTGTGTGTGTGTGTGTGTGTGTGTGTGTGTGTGTGTGTGTGTGAGCAGAGGTAGCTAACTGGTTACTGTGTCGAAACAGCCACTGCAGCAGGTGGGGCAATGATGTAATGTCCTAGACAAGGCCCCCTTTGGTATCCCCCTATTTCTCCCTCTCCCTCTCTCTGTCATTCTCCCTCTCCCCTTTTCCCTCTTTCTCTATATACCCCCTCCCCCCTCTCTCTCTCCCTTCCCCCTTCTCTCCCTCACCATACTGATAAGCAGGGAAATGGGTTACTGGTCTGTACCCATAGCTTGATGGTCTGGCACCTTGCAGAAAGTAAATTACAGTCATGGGAAGGAAGTACTAGGCCTAATACACATCTAAAAGCTCAGACACACTGGTAGTGTTTGCCGGCCGAGAGTACTTAGCACCTCTAAACAGAGTGCCGGCCATAATTAGTAAACCTTGTGCAAAACGATTCACATGTAGAAACGGGTGAAAATGTCATCAGTCAGTTACCCACCGGCGGGGTGGTCCCTAAAATACTCTGCTCCATCAGCAAATGAACAAACGGTGAACGAACGGTAGACTGTGTTTTCTCCACCTACTCACTGTCTGTAGGCCTACCCTGTGTGGTCTCTCTGCTGGAGGCATAGTGATGGGGGTGATAATGTCCCATGGAGGCCTGGTGGGATGATAATGATATTATATTGATGCAGCGTGAAGTAAAGAGCCCCTGGGGGTGAAGATGACCTACTAGAGGGAGAGGAAGTCACACCGGGTCATCACAAACATCTCGATTTACACAGGGTGAACCCAGTGTATGATCCCATGGTGTGTGTGTGTGTGTGCGTGCGTGTGCGTGTGTGTGTGTGTGTGTGTGTGTGTGTGTGTGTGTGTGTGTGTGTGTGTGTGTGTGTGTGTGTGGGTGGGTGGGTGGGTGGGTGTGCACTAGACTACTCTAGGGGAGGCTGCCTGTTGAGTCTGATTAATAATGTGTGCTAATCGAACATTATCATTAATTATCCTGGCTTACCTCTCAGTAATATAGATCTGCTGTGTTTTTTCTTTCTCGATGTATAATATAGGCTACCCAAAGACATGCTGCTGGTATTTGTCAAATTCCTTTGCTCTTCCATATAAAAACATAACCATATGTAGAATCTAGTGAATTGGACTGCGGTTCTCCAATATACCCTCATCTGGAGTCATTTGTGGGAACATACAGTATGTAATCATCATTGTTTGGAAGCAGAAGAGTTACTCCAGTAGCTACGGTCACTAGAAAGGTTTGCAATGTGATGTCTGTACACCTAATGTAACACTAGGGTTTGCATGGTGTTGCAATTCATGTCTGTCACTAATATACCTAGTGTGTTCATTTAGAATGAGCTATGTCAAGTAAACAAGCATCCAAACCAAACGTTTAATCTGGTTGTGGAGTCATCTAAGGCAACATCATATCTGGAGTCATCCTCCAAGGAGTCTGGAAGTGCAAACCAGCTTTCTTTTGCAATTCAAAGGCAGTGAAAGATCAATTCCTCTTTTCTTCTTTGGGAGAAAGAGAGGGATAGAGAGAGAGAGGAGAGGGAAAGAGAGATTGGACAGAGAGGAGAGAGAGAAAGAAAGAGATGAAGGGAGAGAGAGGGGGGAGAGAGAGAAAGAGAGAGAGAGAGAGATTGTAAATTCATGAGATTTCCTGTAAAAAAAAAGACAATAGTTGTCCCCACTGTATTAACTACTCTACCTACAGTACTGCAGCATGTATTGGCAGCTGCTCACATGAAAGCCTGAAACACATGATCTCTCAGGTTGCAAGCGAGGAAGAGTGTGTGAGGTAAACACACGTCGTCTGGCGCGTGAAGACCAGGCAAACAGCATGACTGTGAGTCTGTCCTCAGAGTAGCGTATTTAAGATCACTGCAGTAGAGAACGAGGATGAGACAACAGTTCACAGGGTGATGCTGGGTACATGCTAACAACCATCTGTCGTATTCCTACTGCAAGAGAGATGAGCCAAGTTGGAATCAGAAACACAGAGACTGTCAACGTAAGGATTCTCTTTCCGGGGCTCTTGTTCTATTTAATTGTGGGGGGGGTTTCAAGGGAAAGTGAGCTGTCTTGTGAAGTGTACTATGTGAAGTGGGAGAGGATGGGAATGGGATTGAGGATGGGCCAGTCTTCCATGCTCTCTAGGATTAGATAGATCTGTCTGGAGTAGAATAGGATGGCTGCCTCTCAGATAGGATGGGATTAGTATTGATGAACTCAGTGCAACTTGTCTAACTTCACTCACTGAGTTAGAGCCTTGTGCTATCAAGCAGTATGCATTTGATTCCCTCATGGGCCATCACTGTCAATGGGGGAAATTATGTAAGTTGCTTTGGATAAAAGCTTCAGCTGTATGGGTAGATCACTGGGGGGGGGTTAACAAGACACATATGACGCAGTCTCTATTGCACTCCACACTGCCCTCTCCCACCTGGACAAGAGGAAAACCAATGTGAGAATGCTGTTCATTGACTACAGCTCAGCGTTCAACACTATAGTACCCTCCAAGCTCATCACTAAGCAAAGGATCCTGGGACTGAACACCTTCCTCTGCAACTGGTTCCTCGACTTCCTGACAGGATGCCCCCAGGTGGTGAGGGTAGGCAACAACATATTCACCACGCTGATCCTCAACACCGGGTCCCCTCAGGGGTGTGTGATTAGTCCCCTCCTGTACTCCCTGTTCACTCACAACTTGAACACCATCATTAATTTTGCTGATGACACGACGGTGGTAGGCCTGATCACTGACGACGATGAGACAGCCTATAGGGAAGAGGTCAGAGACCTGGCAGTGAGTTGCCAGGACAAGAACCTCTCCCTTAACGTCAGCAAGACAATGGAGCTGATCGTGGACTAAAGGAAACGGAGGGCCGAGCACACCCCCATCGACGGGGCTGTAGTGGAGCAGATCGAGAGCTTCAAGTTCCTCGGCATCCACATCACTAAAGATTTATCATGGTCCAAACACACCAACACAGTTGTGAAGAGTGCACGACAATGCCTTTTCCCCCTCAGCAGACTGAAAAGATTTGGCATGGGCCCGCTGATCCTCAAATAGTTCTACAGCAGCACCGTTGAGAGCATCCTGACTGGCTTCATCACCGCTTGGTATGGCAACTGCCTGGCATCCGACCGCAAGACGCAACAGGGGGGAGTGTGCACGGCCCAGTACATCACTGGGGCCGAGCTCCCTGGCATCCAGGACCTTCAAAAGAAGGCCTTAGCCACTCAAGTCATGAACTGTTTTCTCTGCTACCGTACGGCAAGCGGTACCAAGTCTGGAACCAACAGGACCCTGAACAGCTTCTACCGCCAAGCCATAAGACTGCTAAATAGTTAGTTAAATAGTAACCAAATAACTACCCGGACTATCTGCATTGACCCTTTTTGCGCAAACTTTTTTTTTACTAATCACATACACTGCTGCTACTGTTTATTATCTATCCTATTGCCTAGTCATTTTATTCCTAGTTATATGTAGATACTGTATCTACCTCGTACCCCTGCATATCGATTTGGTACTGGTACCCTGCCAAGTTATCATTATTCAGTGTGCATTTATTATTACATGTTATTACTTTTCTGTTATTTCTCTATTCTCTTTCTCTCTGCATTGTTGGGAAGGGCCCGTAATTCAGCATTTCACTGTTAGTCTACACCTGTTGTTTACGAAGCATGTGACAAATTAAGTTCATTTGACTACAATACCAGACAACACAACATGCCACCAGGGAACTGGGCTGGCTGAAGTGAAAGTAACTTTAATACATTAAAAAAAGGTTTTATTTTTTTACCTTTATTTATCTAGGCAAGTCAGTTAAGAACAAATTCTTATTTTCAATGGCGGCCTAGGCACATTGGGTTAACTGCCTTGTTCAGGGGCAGAACGACAGATTTTTATCGTCAGCTCGGGGATTCGATCTTGCAACCTTTCGGTTACAAGTCTAACGCTGTAACCACTAGGCTACCTGCTTTAATACATGTTCAAACACATGTGACAATTAAATGTTTCTTTCTTTCTAACTTCTGGGAGGGAAATTGATTACATCTCTTGCCAAGATATGAAATAAACAAACACAAGGTTTTTGGACTGTGCTCAGTAAGGGGAAATCTTTATGATGAGAACATTGTTCACTCTCTCTCTCCCTCTTTCTCTCTGTTTGTATGTACACACTTGACTGTCTATAACTTGCCTAAATGTGTATGTTCGTGCACTGTAGTATATTAGTCCCAGTCTTACTTAAACTTATCCACCCTTTCTTCTTTCCAGGTGTGAATAGGAAGTTGTCCCTTGTTATTGTGTCTTTCCTTGGTCATCTCTGTCCTTTCCCGTACTGTACTTCTGACGATAGAGGACGTGTCTGCACAGACCTTGACTCACCACCGGGAGTCCCACACCGCCTTACCAGGTAAACTAAGCCTCACAATGCTGATCAATGATGTCCCATCGACGTGATTTGCCTTTTTCCACTGTCTCTAATTGAGGGAGAGAGAGAAAAATAGTGAAAACACAATTAAAAAATGTAGCTGCAAACAGTAATGAACGGGGTTCACATTTTGACAGAAAGAATGCAAGATCAGTTGGATAACAAAGCAAGCACTCTATCATGTAGGAACTATCTTCCTTTATGTGCAATCAGTGAAAGCATTACCATGTTTGTTTCTCAATACCACAAGGATGACGCAAGTGACGTTTAGACTAGTGCTGTAGGTTGGTTATCTTTGAATGTAGCAGGTAATCATTTATAAAGTCATGACTTAATGTTAATTAATGTACTAATTCTGGGTTCAATTTGATTAATGAATTCTGGGACTTCATTTTGTGAAAATCTGTTTGTGTACATGATTTATATCTCAGTTGGTAGACTCCACATTAGCATTCCAAAATACATTAGCATACCAAAATACAATACACTTTCACAGCTGTAATATGCTAACTGCACAATCGGCATGGACTTCTGGTTTCTAATTTTCCTGGATAAGATATCCACTTTTCACTACATTCAGACCACATAATAGGGCAACAATATGTGATTATACAGATATAGTAATCACGATATTTCACATTGTTTGTCTGCATAATTTATATCGAACATTAATTTGCACGAGACAAAGTCCACATGATAAATATTTATTGCTCTTGTATCATATGGTGACACTGGTGCCAATGACATCTATAGTGCAACCAACTGGTCTGGTGCAGCCATCTAAGGTTGCAGTGACTTATATTCACAGAGCTTCTAATGACATGTACATAAGGTTTAACTACCACATTTCATGGCCCCATGTCCATCGGTTCTGTTGTCATAGCCCTGGTGTGATATGGTCCCATCTAGTGGTGTAGCGTGTCTGACTTTGAATGCAGCAACTAATCGTTCTCAAATTCATTATAAGCTAATTCATTGAGTCTATATACCAAATCTGGAGTCAATCTGATTTATGGTTCATGTAAAGAAGATTATTATTATTTTTTTAAACAATAGCATATGTGCTAACATGCATCTATAGGTACATATGGTTCATGAGGAGAAGATGATTGCAGATGATTTTGAGCATGAACATTACATACAGTGCAAACAGAAAGCATTCACACCCCTTTACTTGTTCCACATTTGTTGTGTTTCAAGGTGGGAATAAAATTTATTTAATTGCCTTTATTTTATGTCAACGATCTACACAAAATACACTAATGTCAAAGTGGAAGAAAAATTTTAACATATTTGAGTCTTTCTGGGTAAGTCTCTAAGAGCTTTGCATATATGGATTATACAATATTTGCAAGCTCTGTCAAGTTGGTTGTTGATCATTCCTAGACACCCAGTTTCACGTCTTGCCATAGATTTTCAAGTCAGTGTATATTTGGTCTTGTGTTTAGGTTATTGTCCTGCTGAAAAGTTCATTTATCACCCACTGTTGGAAGCAGACTGAACCAGGTTTTCCTATAGGATTTTGCCTGTGCTTAGCTCTATTCCATTTATTTGTATCCTAAAAAAACTCCCTAGTCCTTGCCGATGACAAGCAGACATCTCAGCTTGCTTGTCGGCCCACCACTTCAAGCTCAACTGCGAAAAGACGGAGCTGCTCTTCCATCTGGGGAAGGCCTGCCTGCTCAAAAACCTCTCCATCATGATTGCCAACTCCACAGTGTCGCCCTCCCAGAGTGCAAAAAAACCTTGGTGTGACCCTGGCCAACACCCTGTCGTTCTCTGCAAACATCAAAGCAGTGACTCGCTCCTGCAGGTTCATGCTCTACAACATCCGTAGAGTACGACCCTACCTCACACAGGAAGCGGCACAGGTCCTAATCCAGGCACTTGTCATCTCCCGTCTGGACAACTGCAACACGCTGTTGGTTGGGCTTCTCGCTGTTGCCATCAAATCCCTGCAACTTATCCAGAATGCTGCAGCCCGCCTGGTTATCAACCTTCCCAAGTTCTCCCATGTCACCCGGACACTCTACTGACTTCCAGTCGAAGCTCACATCCACTACAAGACCATGGTGCTTGCCTACAGAGCAGCAATAGGAACTGCCCCTCCCTACCTTCAGGCTATGCTCAAACACTACACCCCAACTCAAGGACTCCATTCTGCCACCTCTGGTCTCTTTGTCCACCCGCCCCAGCACGAGGTGCAGCTGTGCAATGATCATGCGGTTTAATCAGCTTCTTGGTATGCCACACCTGTCAGATGGATGGATTATCTTGGCAAAGGAGAAATGCTCACTAACAGTGATGTAAACAAATTTGTGCACAAAATTTGAGTCCAAACACCACATTTGGAGTGAATCTGACTTTTAGTCCATGAGAATAATATTTTGTATGATTATTTTAAGCATTAGCGTTTCATAGTCAAACAAGTAAATTGGTTCCTTATTTTTTAAGATATCAATGCCAAGCATAACATGCTTCATTAAGTTGATAGGTCTCTGTGGAGTGGGTTTACAAAGGAATTTAAAAGAACATGTAAAATCAGATTTCCGGATTCATCAATAACTCAGCCATCTCTTAACCAATCCCTGAGCTTTTCTCAAACTAAGTCAAGATTTGAATTGAACCTTTATTTAACTAGGCCTACATAGCAAAGGGTGTTTTTTAGACCTTATAATAGCCAATAGGCCAATCGGTGCCATTCTTTTTGACCAATTTACTCATGGCCTCTAGTTTCTGTGTGCCAAATTAGAAAAAAAGTGACCAATCTATGCTTGAGTTATTTGATTGTCAAGGAAAAAATAAGAAGAAGAATTAAGAGAATAATTGTGAATCCCTAAAAATAGAGCTAGCGACAGGGAGAGAGACAGAGAGAGAGAGACAGCGAAAGACAGCGAGAGACAGACAGAGAGAGGCAGAGAGAGACAGAGAGAGGCAGAGAGAGGCAGAGAGAGACAGAGACAGACTGTGAAATGGTGTAAAATGGCTATGTGTGGGTGGGTGTATGTGTGAGTGAGTGTCTGTTGTTTCTGTAGCCTTCCCAATGCTAGGAGCCATGAGTGGGCCGAAGAGAAGAGCTGCTCCACCAGAGGAAGTGAACATGACGCACGACCATGAAACCCAAACAAAACAAAAAACGTTATATACTCACTCTCTCTTTGTTATTCCAGCTCAGGCACAGGCTGGCATTTGCTGCTGCTAACCTCTGTGCTTGCTTGTGCGCGTGTGAGTGCCTGCGTGTGTGCCTGCATGTGGGTGTAAATGTTTAAGTGAGTATGTGTGTAGGTTTGTGTGTGTGTGTTCGTGTGTGTGTGGGTGGGTGGGTCGGTGTGTAAATGTTTGGGTGTATGTGAGCTCACGCTTGTCAACGTTTGTGCGCTCGCATTTGTGTGTTTGTGTGTGTGTGTATGTGTGTGTGCGGCAAACTCGCACTTGTGTGTGCATAGTGACCAGTAATATTTTATACAGTTGAAGTCGGAAGTTTACATACACTTAGGTTGGAGTCATTAAAACCGCGTTTTTCAACCACTCCACAAATTTCTTGTTACCAAACCATAGTTTTGGCAAGTCGGTTAGAACATCTACTTTGTGCATGACACAAGTAATTGTTCCACAATTGTTTACAGACAGATTATTTCACTTATAATTCACTGTATCACAATTCCAGTGGGTCAGAAGTTTACATACACTAAGTTGACTGTGCCTTTAAACAGCTTGGAAAATTCCAGAAAATGATGTCATGGCTTTAGAAGCTTCTGATAGGCTAATTGACATAATTTGAGTCAATTGGAGGTGTACCTGTGGATGTATTTCGAGGCCTACCTTCAAATCCAGTGCCTCTTTGCTTGACATCATGGGAAAATCAAAAGAAATCAGCCCAAAAATTGTATACCTCCACAAATCTGGTTCATCCTTGGGAGAAATTTCCAAACGCCTGAAAGTACCACTGAAAGTACCACGTGTACAAACAATAGTACGCAAGTATAAACACCATGGGACCACGCAGCCGTCATCCCACTCAGGAAGGAAACGTGTTCTGTCTCCTAGAGATGAATGTACTTTGGTGCAGAAGTGCAAATCAATCCCAGAACAACAGCAAAGGACCTTGGGAAGATGCTGGAGGAAACAGGTACAAACGTATCTATATCCACAGTAAGATGAGTCCTATATCGACATAACCTGAAAGGCCACTCAGCAAGGAAGAAGCCACTGCTCCAAAACCGCCATAAAAAAAACAGACTATGGTTTGCAACTGCACATGGGGACAAAGATGTTTAAGATGGTCTGATGAAACAAAAATAGAACTGTTTGGCCATAATGACCATCGTTATGTTTGGAGGAAAAAGGGGGACGCTTGCAAGCCGAAGAACACCATCCTAACTGTGAAGCACGGGGGTGGAAGCATCATGTTGTGGGGGTGCTTTGCTGCAGGAGGGACTGGTGCGCTTCACAAAATAGATGACATCACGAGGAAGGATAATTATGTGGATATATTGAAGCAACATCTCGAGACATCAGTCAGGAAGTTAAAGCTTGGTTGCAAATTGGTCTTCCAAATGGACAAACACCCCAAGCATACTTCCAAAGTTGTGGCAAAATGGCTTAAGGACAACAAAGTCAAGGTATTGGAGTGGCCATCACAAAGCCCTGACCTCAACCCTATAGAAAATGTGTGGGCAGAACTGAAAAAGCGTGTGCGAGCAAGGAGGCCTACAAACCTGACTCAGTTACACCAGCTCTGTCAGGAGGAATGGGCCAAAATTCACCCAACTTATTGTGGGAAGCTTGTGGAAGGTTACCCCAAACGTTTGACCCAAGTTAAACAATTTAAAGGCAATGCTACCAAATACTAATTGAGTGTATTTAAACTTCTGACCCACTGGGAAAGTGATGAAAGAAATAAAAGCTGAAATAAATGATTCTCTCTACTGTTATTCTGACATTTCACTTTCTTAAAATAAAGTGGTGATTCTAAATAACCTAAGACAGGGGATTTTTACTAGGATTAAATGTTAGGAATTGTGAAAAACTCAGTTGAAATGTATTTGGCTAAGGTGTATGTAAACTTCCAACTGTAGATCCTCTCTAGTCTGTGATGCTGCTTCTAACTGCTACTAGAAAACAAAGGACAACAGGTAAAAAAACAGTCAAAGCCATTCATTTTATAGGGAGCTGCTCCCTGTATTTCCTATGGGGATCTTTGCGTCGATTTGCATCAACAATTTGTTTACTTGTATGTGTGTGAAGATGGTGAAATCAATCAATGAATCACTTGTCTTACTGGCAGCCTTACCTCACTCTGCCCTCACTGCCCACCATCCAACTGTAGTATCCACATAGAGGATCTGAGCTCCCCATGCCCCCCTATGTTCATTCTCTGGGCTCCCTGTCACCTGCAGTGAGCCAGCTGTGAGTGGATAACCCTGCAATGCAGCAGCCGGGTGACTCACACAGGCTGAGACACACTGAGACACACAGACTGAGACACACAGCGAGACATACAGAGAAACACACACACACTCAGAAACACACACCCTGAGACACACACTGAGACACCCACTGAAACACCCACTGAATCACACTGAGACACACTGAGAGGGAGGTAGGCAGAGAGGGAAGGAGAGAGGGATGCAGAGAGGGAGGCAGGCAGAGAGGCAGGGATGAAGAGAGGGAGGCAGGCAGAAAGGGAGGCAGAGAGGCAGGGAGAGAGGGAGGCAGGCAGAGAGGGATGCAGAGAGGGAGGGAGACAGGCAGGTAGAGAGGCAGGCAGGCAGGCAGAGAGGGATGCAGGCAGAGAGGGATGCAGGCAGAGAGGGATGCAGGCAGAGAGGGATGCAGGCAGAGATATGCAGGCAGAGAGGCAGGCAGAGAGGGAGGCAGGCAGAGGGAGGCAGGCAGAGAGAGAGAGAGAGAGAGAGGGAGGCAGGCAGGCAGAGAGGGAGAGAGAGAGGGAGGCAGGCAGAGAGGGAGGCAGGCAGAGAGGGAGGGAGGCAGGCAGGCAGAGAGGGATGCAGGGAGGGAGCACAGGAGGCTGCTGAGGAGAGAACGGCTCATAATAATGGCCGGAATGTAGAAAAGGGAACATGGTTTCAAACATCTTGAAACCATGTTCCCGAGTGGCACAGCGGTCTAAGGCACTGCATCTCAGTGCTAGAGGTGTCACTACAGACACCCTGGTTCAAATCCAGGCTGTATCACAACCAGCCATGATTGGGAGTCCCATTAGGCGGCGCACAATTGTTCCAGCATCGTCAGGGATTGGCTGGTGTAGGCCGTCATTGTTCTTAACTGACTTGCCTAGTTAAATAAACATTTAAAATAAATGGATTTGATACCATTCCACTGATTCCGCTCCAGTCATTACCACAAGCCCATCCTCCCCAATTAAGGTGCCACCAACCTCCTGTGGCAGGTAGGGAGGCATGAATGGGGAAAGAATAGGGTTTTGGAATAAACTCTGAAAATAAGGTCTGAGATTAACACAGGCTTTTGAGATGTTATACGGTTTGTTCAGTGATATAATATCAGTCAGTTAACATGACCTTTATGAATTAGGAAGTCTGTATGTGCGTCATGTTTTTTTAATTACAATAAATGCTTCAAAATTCACAAAAAGTCCTGGAACAAAACTAATAAGATCTACTAAGCCTGTGTTTACCACAGACCTTATTTTCGGCGTTTATCCAAAAACCCTACAAAAGTTCCATTCATTTTCTCATAGGCTTTGTTCAACGAACCATGGCGGACTTAGTGCCAACAAAAATACGCCATTATTATCACTCTCTATAGTATATGTGACTGAGCTTAGCTCTAAAACGACGACCACCCTATGCTAATTTCCACCCCTTCCCTGGTCAGTTGGTGCAATTGTTGGAGGCAGGTAGCCTAGCGCTTAAGAGTGTTGGGCCAGTACTCAAAAAGTCGCTGGTTTGAATCCCTGTGCAGACTAGGTGAAAAATCTGTCGATGTGCTGTAACCTTTAAATTTTTGCCTAAAATGACATACCCAAATCTAACTGCCTGTAACTCAGGCCCTGAAGCAAGGATATGCATATTCTTGGTACCATTTGAAAGGAAACACTTTGAAGTTTGTGGAAATGTTAAAGGAATGTAGGAGAATATAACACAATAGATCTGGTAAAAGATAATACAAAGATAAAACCAACAGTTCTTTTGTAACCGTCAACCAACCGTCATCTTTGAAATGCAAGAGAAAGACCATAATGAATTATTCTAGCCCAGCTGCAATTTAGATTTTGGCCACTAGATGGCAGCAGTGTATGAGCAAAGTGTTAGACTGATCCAATGAACCATTGCATTTCTGTTCAAAATGTTGTGTCAAAACTGCCCAAATGTGTTAATTTGTTTATTATGTTCATGTTCAAAACTGTGCACTCTCCTCAAACAATAGCATGGCATTATTTCACTGTAATAGCTTCTGTAAATTTGACAGTGCAGTTAGATTTAAAAGAATTTAAGCTTTCTGTCAATATCAGATATGTCAATGTCCTGGGAAATGTTCTTGTTAGTTACAACCTCATGCTAATCGCATTAGCCTACGTTAGCTCAACTGTCCCGTGGATGGGACACGGATCCCGAAGAAGTTTTAAGCAACGCACTTAACCCTAATTGCTCCTGTAAGTTGCTCTGGATAAGAGCATCTGCTAAATAACTAAAATATCAAATGTAAAATGGTGTT
The DNA here is from genome assembly GCF_016432855.1 of Salvelinus namaycush. NCBI lineage: Eukaryota > Metazoa > Chordata > Actinopteri > Salmoniformes > Salmonidae > Salvelinus > Salvelinus namaycush. The sequence continues at coordinate 24,600,863 of NC_052319.1, read as the reverse complement.
ACCAGCTTGGCAATTCCCAAATGGCACCCTATAGTGTACTACTTTGACCTGTAGCCATTTGGCTGCAAAAAAAACGCAACATGTAAAGTATTGTTTCCATGTTTCATGAGCTGAAAAAATTTGTTTACATCCGTGTTAGTGAGCATTTCTACTTTGCCAATATATTCCATCCACCTGACAGGTGTGGCATATCAAGAAGCTGATTAAACAGCATGATCATTACACAGGTGCACCTTATGCTGTGGACAATAAAAGGCCACTCTAAAATGTGCAGTCACACAACACAACACAATGCAATTGCCATGCTGACTGTAGGAATGTCCACCAGAGCTGTTGCAAGATAATTCTAATGTTAATTTCCCTTCCAACGTTGTTCTAAAGAATTTGTCAGTACGTCCAACCGGCCTCACAACTGCAGAATACGTGTAACCACGCCAGCCCAGGACCTTCACATCCAGCTTCTTCACCTGCGGGATCGTCTGAGACCAGCCACTCGGACAGCTAATGAAACTGTGGGCTTGGGAATTTCTAGACAAACTGTCAGAAACTGTCTCAGGGAAGCTGATCTGCGTGCTCGTCATCCTCACCAGGGTCTTGACCTGACTGCAGTATGGTGTCATGGGCAAATGCTCACCTTCGATGGCCGCTGGCACGCTGGAGAAGTGTATTCTCCCCGGATGAATCCCGGTTTCAACCATACACGCTGTCTGCCATCTGGCGCAGTGTGGGCTTGCAGTTTCCTGATGTCAACATTGTGAACAGAATGCCCCATGGTGGCGGTGGGGTTATGGTATGGGCAGTTATAAACTACAGACAATGAACACAATTGCATTTTATCTATGACAATTGTAATGCACTGAGATACTATGACGAGATCCTGAGGCCCACTGTTGTGCCATTCATCACCTCATGTTTCAGCATACAAATTCACGGCCCCATGTCACAAGGATCTGTACACAATTCCTGGAAGCTGAAAATGTCCCAGTTCTTTAATGGCCTGCACACCAGACATGTCAGCCATTGAGCATGTTTGGGATGCTCTGGATCAACATGTACGACAGCGTATTCCATTTTCCGCCAATATCCAGCAACTTGTCACAGCCATTGAAGAGGAGTGGGACAACATTCCGCAGGCCATAATTAGCAGGACCTCTACACCAGGCAGTGTCAGAGGAAGGCCCTAAAAATTATCAAAGACCCCAGCCACCCCAGTCATAGACTGTTATCTCTTCTACCGCATGGCAAGCGGTACCGGAGTGCCAAGTCTAGGACAAAAAGGCTTCTCAAAAGTTTTTACCCCCAAGCCATAAGACTCCTGAACAGGACTATTTGCATTGTGTGCCCCTCCCCCCAACCCCTCTTTTTACGCTGCTGCTTCTCTCTATTTATCATATATGCATAGTAACTTTAACTATACATTCATGTACATACTACCTCAATTGGGCCGACCAACCAGTGCTCCCACACATTGGCTAACCGGGCTATCTGCATTGTGTCCCACCCACCACCCGCCAACCCCTCTTTTACGCTACTGCTACTTTCTGTTCATCATATATTCATAGTCACTTTAACCACATCTACATGTACATACTACCTCAATCAGCCTGACTAACCGGTCTCTGTATGTAGCCTCGCTACTTTTATAGCCTCGCTACTGTATATAGCCTGTCTTTTTACTGTTGTTCACCTAATACCTTTTTTGCACTATTGGTTAAAGCCTGTAAGTAAGCACTTCACTGTAAGGTCTACTACACCTGTTGTATTCAGCACACGTGACAAATAAACTTTGATTTGATTTGTAATTCTATGCTAGGGAGAAGTGTTGTGCTGCATTAGGCAAATGGTGGTCACACCAGATACTGACTGCTTGTCTGATCTGGATATCTGGGACCAACAGATGCATATCTGTATTCCCAGTCATGTGAAATCCATAGATTAGGGCCTCATTTATTTATTTATATTGACTGATTTCCTTATATGAACTGTAACTCAATAAAATCTTTGAAATTGTTGCATGTTGCGTTTATATTTTTGTTCAGTATTAGGTGTGTGTCCTGGATTTGACTGCGACTGAGAGACAGCTGAACTGACTCGATATTTATCAACTAGTTGATGTTGATGTCATATCCCAGATATCACTTTTTCATAAAATGTATGTCTTTAATTCCAGGGAAATATAGTTTTACCAACATGTTGGTCTTTAATTCCAGTTAAATATAGTTTTACCAAAATGTTTGTCTTTAATTCCAGTTAAATATAGTTTTACCAAAATGTTTGTCTTTAATTCCAGGTAAATATAGTTTTACCAACATGTTGGTCTTTAATTCCAGGTAAATATAGTTTTACCAACATGTTGGTCTTTAATTCCAGGTAAATATAGTTTTACCAACATGTTGGTCTTTAATTCCAGGTAAATATAGTTTTACCAACATGTTGGTCTTTAATTCCAGGTAAATATAGTTTTACCAACATGTTGGTCTTTAATTCCAGGTAAATATAGTTTTACCAACATGTTTATCTTTAATTGGGGAGATTTGATAGTGATATATATAAGATTGAAGCACCCTCTCTATTTCGGTGTCTATTTCTGCTCTTCCTCTCTCTACTCACCTAAAAGCACATTGAGTTCCAGTGGTTGTCATATTTAGTTCAGCTCCCTTTATAACAGTACTGGCTGGCAGCAGGCGTACTCTAGGGAGGTAGACTGAACAACCCAGTTTCTATTATCCAGACAGAAAGAGAGGTGGGGAAAAAATGGGTGGGGAAGCATGAGAAGGGTGAGGATGGGTAGCCGTGTCCGATGTGGAATCTACATACTGCTTCAGACACCTGACCCCCCCCTTTCCACCAGATGTCCTTCTTGCCATCCAGGCTCTGAAAATCTTATCATCTTATCTCTGTGGGACTGGATAGAGGGAACACCTTGGCCTCCACCCTACACCAGTGCTCAGCATTGCTACATATTCATTCCCTTTACCCCAGTGTTGTAGAGAAGGATCCGTCCACTAGAGGATGCTGTTTCAGCCAGATGGACTCAGCAACACTCCCCTCATGGGCCACCAACACCACATGCTCTTTAATCAGCCCTGTGGGGCTCCAGGAATCTGAACCCCAAGCCTTCCGTCCTTATCCCCCGTCCCTGTCACAAACACTCCAATGCTGGCTACGGTCTGAGGCGGTCTGGGTATTTCTGGAAGTCTGCCACCGGCACAGCTCAAAGTGACCTTCGCAGCAGACCAGGCAGACAGAGAGAGAGAGAGACTTTAGACTTTTTGTATTTCTTTAATGATACATCCTCATTTAATTAAAACCTCACCCCCCACCCCCCTTTAAAAAAACAAATATCCCTTGTGCTGCATACTCACCTTGCCCTCTACCCCACGATACAAAACAACACCAAACATCACAATAACCAAAACCTCACCACTTCTACAACCATATATCCAACCCATCTTCCCCAGCTGTACAAACACCCCCCCCCCCCCCCCCGCGCGCCCCCGACACACCATATCTACTGAAACAACTCCACACGGTTTATCATTTTATATGGCTGTGTTGTGGAAGATAGCCTCCTCCCACATCCACAGCCCAGGCTCCCCATCCCCTTCTCGTATGGGCCTTAGCAGCTGCCAGGCCATCAGCACCGCAGAGTAAAAATCAGAGAGATCTGTTGTACTCAGCCTCTCCAGCCTCATGAGGAAAAGCTGCCGGTCCAACCCTAATCCGCCAGCTCTCCCTCATCCCTCCAGCCGACATCAGTATGGTACAGCAGTCTCTGCGCCACCTTTAAGCAGAATGCAGCCACCCTGCTCTCCAGTTCCACCAGCCCCTGTTCACCTTCGTGGACGGACATACAACACTGCTGCCCTCACCCAGTGATGGCCCGACGAAAAAAGATCCACCAGCTTGCGTTGCAGGTCTGGGGGGTTGAAGGCAGCCAGTTTATGCCACAACGCCCAACAGCCTATTGCTGTGATTCCTGGTCAGGTAAAACCGATCGAGTCAGGCTGCACTCACCCTAGCCCCAAAGACCTTCACCCGTGTATACTGTTTTGTGTTGGGATGTCTAGTTCTTTAAACATCCACTAGGTCAATTAATGATGTCCCTTATCACCCCCGCCGTCCACCAGCGTCTCCTTAGGCGCTACCTGTGAGAAAAAACCTCACACCTCCTTTGAGGAACACATTTTTACATCCAGACTCGGTGCAAAAAGAAGAGAGAGAGGCTGTTTTACGGTCTGTCTACCAAAAGTGCTGGGAAGAAGAGTTGAAAGATGACGAAGGGTCTTCTTTGTGGAGGTTCAGGTTGTTCTAGTCATAAATAAGGAGAGATTTATAACCCTGGTGGGATACAAGCAGAGTGACCATGTCTACGTCACTATTCCCTTTATTGTGCACTTTTGACCAAAGCCCTATGGCCTTTTATACATGTAGGTACGTGCACCAATTGGGACACACACAATGCCTTTATATCCGGCAAGGGAAGATGTGATCAGACACACCCAATGCTGCATTTGTGAGAATTTGATAAAGGGCCTGAAATCAGTCCGATACAACAACACCCTAAGCAGTGTTTTAACCTTGCAGTATAGTCTTTGACCGCATCTTCCCACCACGGTCATAAAGAGATGGGCTGGCCCATATTAACAAAGCATCTCAGAGTACGAGTGCTTTAAAATACTAAACTGATCCTAGAACAGCACTCCTACTCTGGGACATTTTGTGAATACAGGCCCATGTCTTTGGTTGGAAGATACTGTCTGGTGTCTGGTGAGGGTGTAGAGTAGGGCTTTTCCTAGCCCTAATATGGCTGTGGACTCCATTACTGTGGATAGTATGTGTGTGTGTCATCCCAGAAAACATTACCCCATTGGACCCATGTGGTTATTTGGTGGGCAAGGTGAATAGGGGCTATTTCACACCAAGCCCACGGGCTAACCCAGACCAATCCTACACCAGCCAAACATGGGCTAACCCAGACCAAGCCCACACCAGCCAAACACGGACTAACCCAGACCAAGCCTACACCAGCCAAACACGGGCTAACCCAGACCAAGCCCACACCAGCCAAACATGGGCTAACCCAGACCAAGCCCACACCAGCCAAACATGGGCTAACCCAGACCAAGCCCACACCAGCCAAACACGGGCTAACCCAGACCAAGCCTACAACAGCCAAACACAGGCTAACCCACACCAAGCCCACACCAGCCAAACACGGGCTAACCCAGACCAAGCCTACACCAGCCAAACATGGGCTAACCCAGACCAAGCCCACACCAGCCAAACATGGGCTAACCCAGACCAAGCCCACACCAGCCAAACACGGGCTAACCCAGACCAAGCCCACATCAGCCTGACACCGGCTAGCCCACAACAAGCCTACACCAGCCCAGCACAGTCTAGCCAACACCAGACCAACATGGGCCAGCCCACACCAAGCCCAACATGGTCTAGCCCACACCAAGCCCAGCACAGGCTATCCCACGCCAAGCCTGTGTTATCCTCAAAGCGGGCGAGGAAGGTGTTTAGCTTGTCCGGAAGCAAGACTTCGGTGTCCGCAACGTGGCTGGTTTTCCCTTTGTAATCTGTGATTGTCTGTAGACCCTGCCACATCTGTCTCGTGTCTGAGCCGTTGAATTGTGACTCCACTTTGTCTCTGTACTGACGTTTTGCCAGTTTGATTGGCTTACGGCGGGAATAACTACACTGTTTGTATTCGGCCATATTCTCAGTCATCTTGCCATGGTTAAATGCGGTGGTTCGCGCTTTCAGTTTTGTGAGAATGCTGCCATCTATCCACGGTTTCTGGTTTGGGTAGGTTTTAATAGTCACAGTGGGTACAACATCTCCTATACACTTCTTGATGAACTCAGTCACCATATCCGTGTATTCTTCAATGTTATTCTCAGAGGCTACACGGAACATTTCCCAGGCTGTGTGATCAAAACAATCTTGAAGCATGGACACCGATTGGTCAGACCAGCGTTGAATAGACCTTAGCACGGGTACTTCCTGTTTGAATTTCTGCCTATAGGAAGATGTAGCAAAATGGAATCTTGATCAGATTTGCCGAAGGAATGGCAGGGGAGGGCCTTGTAGGCATTTCGAAAAGTTGAGTAGCAGTGATCCAATGTTTTTCCAGAGCGAGTACTACAGTCATTGTGTTGGTAGAACTTCAGTAGCGTTTTGCTCAAAATTGCTTTGTTAAAATCCCCAGATACAATAAATCCGGCCTCAGGATATATGGTTTCCAGTTTTCATAAAGTCCAGTGTAGTTCTTTGAGGGCCATCGTGGTATCGGCTTGAGGGGGAATATGCACGGCTGTGACTATAACCGAAGATTATTTTATTTTAAGGTAATACGGTCGGCATTTGATTGTGAGGTATTCTAGTTCGGGTGAACAAAAGGACTTGAGTTTCTGTATGTTATCACAATCACACTATGAGTAGTTAATCATGAAACATACACCCCCTTCTTTCTTCTTCCCGGAGAGTTCTTTATTCCTGTCTGTGCAATGTACTGAGAACCCAGCTGGCTGTATGGACGGGGACAGTATATCCCGAGATAGCCATGTTTCCATGTAACAGAGTATGTTACAGTCCCTGATGTCTTTCTGGAAGGAGATCCTTGCCCTGAGCTTGTCTACTTTATTATCTAGAGACTGAACATTAGTGAGTAATATACTCGGAAGCGGTGGATGGTGTGCACGCCTCCTGTGTCGGACTAAAAGTCCACTGCGAATACCTCTTCTCCTTCTCCGCCGGCAGTGTTTTGGAGCAGCCTCTGGAATAAGTTAAATTGCCCTGGGGGGTACTGTACAAACAAAGGATCCAATTCTGGAAAGTAGTATTCCTGGTCGTAATGCTGGTGCGTTACCACTGCTCTGATATCTCCCGGGTGGCGCAGTGGTCTAGGGCACTGCATCGCAGTGCTAGCTGCGCCACCAGAGTCTCTGGGTTCGCGCCCAGGCTGGGCTGGGTTCGCGCCCAGGCTCTGTCGCAGCCGGCCGCAACCGGGAGGTCCGTGGGGCGACGCACAATTGGCATAGCGTCGTCCGGGTTAGGGAGGGTTTGGCCGGTAGGGATATCCTTGTCTCAGTATGTAAAAATGTAATAAAAATGTATGCACTCTACTGTAAGTCGCTCTGGATAAGAGCGTCTGCTAAATGACTAAAATGTAAATGTAAATGTAAATATCCAAAAGTTATTTCCGGCTGTATGTAATAACACACAAAAAAATTGGGATAATAATGTAAGAAATAACACACAAAAAACAAAATCCTACAAAGTTGCTTCGGAGCTAGAAGCAGAGCTGCCAAATCTGTCGGCGCCATCTTTACGCCAAAAGATATATCATTTTGATGCTTAACCAGCCTGGTCTGTTCTGGAGTCAGTCACTACTATTCTGTCGATGGTATAGCAGTGGTTGAACTAAATGGCACTGTGGGGCTGGCTGTGTTGTATACTGTAAGCTGTAAGCACCTTACTGAAACAAGGCATCGGTCTTTGGTTCCATTATCTAGTGCTTTGCTTTACCCACCAAGCTCCTGGCCTGTGATTGGCTGAATCGATATCCTCTCTGTTGCTGTTTATTAGATTTTTTATCCCATGTTGCCCGTGGGCAATCTTCCTCTCAGTGGGGTGCCGTGGCGATGAGGCTGCTGTGCTCTTACCTCAGAGAGCTGGCCTGTACTCTTGGGCACACACACACACACACACACACACTCACTCAATGAGCAGGAGGGCATTATCCTCTGTCCTTTGACCCCTACAACAGATTTACTGTGAACATATCTATTTCCTCCCTGTGATTGGTTCACAATATTGCATGTTGCTTTATACTCCTATTGACAAATTACGATTTCTTGGGTGTATGTCTGTGTGCATGCCGCATGGGTGTGTATGTGGGTCATATATATTTCCCTGGGTTGTACGGAGGTGCTATGGTTGACAGCAGCTCCATAAAGTCCTATTGATTTCTCAGAGAGGGCTGAGGCTCTATTTCATGTCAGTGGTGCAGCTAGCTGTGAATCAGAACAGGATGACACCAAGGCAGGCAGCAGCAGCAGCCGAGACCTTCAGTGTCTGTGTAACTCAATCACAGCCCTGAGTATGAGAGTGTGGAGAGAGAGAGAGAGAGAGAGAGAGAGAGAGCTGCCCTGTGATCTGATGTCCATAAACCAGCTCTCCAGTCTGTCTATAGATGTGGGGGGTGATTCGTGACCTGAGGCGAAACAGTGTTTTGAATTTGAATGATGTCCTTTGGTTTTCCTCCACCCCACCAATACCTTCTGTATCCCTACCAAAGTGTTTATAGCCATTATGTGCCACCATTATTATAAAGACAGTGACATGACCATGCTATCACAGTTTCTTTTCATACCCCATCTAAGGAACACATTTGTATAGTCTCTTCTCCCTGCCAAACTGTTAATAGCCATTGTGCCATAACACCTAAAAAATGGCTGTGGCGATTCTAGTGTTAATAGCCATTATGCCACCACTATTATTGGCCATGACATGACCATAGCCATTGTGCCATAACACCTAAAAAATGGCTGTGGCGATTCTAGTGTTAATATCCATTATGCCACCACTATTATTGGCCATGACATGACCATATACTCTTACTGCAGCTCACCCTGTGCTCCAACCTCTCTGTGGGTGTGTGTCTCAAGGGGGTTTGGGAAAATGCAGAAAGACTCATCTCTCTGTACAGTGACGAAAATAAAGTAATAAGCTCCTTCTTCTTCTCCCAGCCATAAGGAAAGACCTCCCTGGCCGCCACTGACCCCCATCATGGCAGACAGTCGCCAACCTGAAGACAGCCACCCCCATTGGGACCCGTCGGGGGCACAGGACCCCTCTCCCCCCCCAGCCCACGGGGCTAACGGCTACCCCCCCTCCTACAGGGCGTGCCAACCAGGGACGGCCCATGGAGCAGCACCCCCCTCCTACACCTCCAGAGAGAACGGCTTCAACGGAGACCATGCAGTTACGGCTGGTAAGGACACCTGATATCTCAGACTCAGGGACAGAGCTTTTATAACTACTGTATTATACCCACATACTTAATCGGTATTGACCAGTATTGACAAAACGTTGTGTGTCTATACAATGTGGTCGAGTTGTACCTGTCAATTAGAATTAGGCCTAGTACTAGTACTTCCTTCCCATGACTGTAATTTACTTTCTGCAAGGTGCCAGACCATCAAGCTATGGGTACAGACCAGTAACCCATTTCCCTGCTTATCAGTATGGTGAGGGAGAGGGAGAGAAGGGGGAAGGGAGAGAGAGGGGGGGGGGGTATATAGAGAAAGAGGGAAAAGGGGAGAGGGAGAATGACAGAGAGAGGGAGAGGGAGAAATAGGGGGATACCAAAGGGGGCCTTGTCTAGGACATTACATCATTGCCCCACCTGCTGCTTCTGCTGCAGTGGCTGTTTCGACACAGTAACCAGTTAGCTACCTCTGCTCACACACACACACACACACACACACCAATATTTCTGTTTCTACACGGTAAATGGTTAGCTCTTTGCTCTCACGGTGGGTGAAGAGTTTGTATAGAGAACCATTAGAGCACAGTGACAAATGAGGTGACAAAGGCAATATGACAAATAGAAGACCATCAGCAAAGACTTGGCTCTCCTGAGAACAACACCAGGCTTTGCATGGCAATACTTTTACACTGAGTCAATGTGCTGGAGAACATAGTAGGATATAGTCAACCATTTGATGTATAAATATATATAGAAATACAGCGAGAACATTTTGGGAGGTTTCAGCTGACACACACACACACGTACACACAGCCACATGCGCACACACATTGTAACATTTAATCCTTGGTTTGCCAGATAGTCAAACTGAAAGACAGCTTCAGAAGTTCTAATTGCTATCTTGTTTCAGCTAACACACGCACGCACGCACGCACGCACACACGCACGCACGCACGCACGCACGCACGCACGCACGCACGCACGCACGCACGCACGCACGCACGCACGCACGCACGCACGCACGCACACACACACACACACACACACACACACACACACACACACACACACACACACACACACAGGGGTTGGTCATGCTGTTTGGTTGGTCTTTCTGAGTGTGTGTGCGTGTGTGGGTCCAGCAGGCACTAAGCGGGCCCCTACCTCTCACTGTGTGGGAGGAACAGTGAACATTGAAGCACCCTTAGTAGATTCATTATCCATTATTACTGTGGCAATTAAGGGTGAAAATCTCTGTTTTCCCAGAGCGAGACACACACACAAACACACACACCCCTCTCCACACACACTGACTATACCCCGCTCTGTTCCCTCCTCTTGTTGCCATGGCAGCGGCTCCTCTACAATTTAATGTGCCAAAGCTCTATTGTATTGTCTATTGTCCCTGCAATCTTTCTGCCTTAACATTTCTATTTCTGCTGACACACAGAACCTACCACTACCTACTACCTCCACTTTCCACCATTTACCGAACAGAAACCCATTCAACATCTCTGACAGGAGTCGTATTAACCTCATGTACCTCTATTTTAACTGCAGTATGTTGCCAGGACCTTTCATGTCTATTATTCATTTAGACAGCATCAGTCACATAGCCTGTTAGATTGAATACCATGCACTGTTGAAGACCAGACTTGCCATACTATTGGTCAAGAAGAAGCAGTAAGGAAGTCAGCCAAAGAGTATCTTCTGTTTTATCACCACAAGTACACTGTACCCTGTGGGATGAGCTCCATTAGTGTCTAGCCTGGATAGTGTGGCTAGTGCTCAAGTAGTCTGTTTCAAACATTGCCTAGAGCATCTGTTAATCAACGTCCATTTACAATTTTGTTGACATTTAATTCCCACTCTGTAGCGATGGAACGTATAACTACAACTGTCTTTCAAAGACATTGACTTTTAGCGAGGTCACTGAAGCCGTTGTACTATTATGTGTCTAAATGCCAAGTGCTTTCTATGGTCTTCAGGTAAGTGTTCGGCATATGAAGAATATGATGTATGTAAATGTACATTTTTTTCACAGAGTTTTGAATCCTTTTACTTATGCAAACACATAATCCAGCTCCACCCAACCATTACAGAACACTGCATGACACAATGACATTATGCTGTGTTATGTATTATGTTTAAAAAATATATATATATATTTCATCTTTATTTAACCAAATAGGCCAGTTGAGAACAAGTTCTCATTTACAACTACAACCTGGCCAAGATAAAGCAAAGCAGTGCGACACAAACAACAACACAGAGTTACACATGGAATAAACAAATGTACAGTCAATAACACAATTGAAAAAAAAGTCTATATACAGTGTGTGCAAATGGCGTAAGGAGATAAGGCAATAAATAGGCCATAGTAGCGAAGTAATTACAATTTAGCAAATTAACACTGGAGTGATAGATGTGCAGATGATGATGTGCAAGTAGAAATACTGGTGTGCAAAAGAGCAAAAACGTAAATAAAAACAATATGGGGATGAGGTAGGTAGTTGGATGGGCTATTTACAGATGGGCTGTGTACAGCTGCAGCGATCGGTAAGCTGCTCAGATAGCTGATGCTTAACGTTAGTGAGGGAGATAGAAGTCTCCAACTTCAGCGATTTTTGCAATTCGTTTCAGTCATTGGCAGCAGAGAACTGGAAGGAAAGGCGGCCAAAGTAGGTGTTGGCTTTGGGGATGACCAGTGAGATATACCTGCTGGAGCGCGTGCTACGGGTGGGTGTTGTTATGGTGACCAGTGAGCTGAGATAAGGCGGATCTTTACCTAGCAAAGACTTATAGATGACCTGGAGCCAGTGGGTCTGGCGACGAATATGTAGCGAGGGTGTGGGAGGTGGGACAAAAGAGGTATCTGAGGCATGTTGAGTGGGACTAGGGGCTTCTCAGTAAACTTAAACAATGATAACTATCGTAAACAACAGTATACAAGGCATATTGACATTAGAGAGAGACATAAAGCAATCACAGGTCTTGATTGGGAGAGCTAGCTAAGACAACAACGGGTAAGACAACAACAGCTAATCAGCTAAGACAACAACAACAGGTAAAATAGTGATGAATAGGCAGAGAGGGTCAGTTAACTACACACAGGGCCTGAGTTCGAGGCTGGGGCCGACAGACAAACTAAATGGAGTACCGTGATTAATGAACAGTCCAGCAGGCATCAGCTATGTAGCCAAGTGATCATAGGGTCCAGTGAACAGCAATAGATGAAACAGGGAAGCCGTTAGGTAGTCGTTACTACGCTAGCAAGCCGGAGACACAGCGTTCAAAAAAACTTAGCAGGCCAGGGCTAGTAGAAGCGTCTGCCCCGACGTCCGGCAAAGGCCGGTTGAGGGCACAACGGGTGGAATTACGTCGGCAGACCAGTTGTGATGGAACGACGGGGCTCCGTGTCGACAAAGGGTCCAGGCCAGTTGGCAAAAGAGGTATTGTAGCTGGAGTAATTTAGTTTGCTAGCCGGTAGATGTGCCTAGTTCGAGGCTAACTGGTGCTAGCTTCGGGACAAGGTTGCAGTGCGGTAGCAGTGGCTAACAATGACTAAATAGCTAGTAGCTAATTAGCTGGTTAGCAGATCCGTATCACATGGGGTGAGGCGGGCTGCCGGAAGGTATATTTAATTTAAAAATATAAATTATATTTAAATATTATTTTTTTTAAACTGAAAAAAAATACATTTACACGGGGAGAACGACAAACAACGTCTGCACTGCTACGCCATCTTGGATCACTAAGATCCATGAACGTGCACAACACTATGCCAGTGAGTGCTGATGAGAGGAAAGACATTGGCTAATTAGCATCTCACTTCTGATGTTGTTTTAGCATCTTACAGCTTCTCTCACGGTGCTTGTTAAGGAAGGCAGCGGGCAGCATGGTTCCCTGTCTGTCAGCGTTTTAGAAGACAGAACAACCTGCTCCTCTCTGGTCTTTCATAATGACTAGATCTAACACCAGCAGTTTTCCCTTTCCCTCATTATCACCAAGACATATTAAAGGCACTGGAACATCATCTCACAATCAACTGGTATCAAACCTAATGCTGCTGAATACAAGTCTTGACCATAGAGCAGTGCCAATCCTCTGTGTTTGATAGTGTCAGTTAGGACCTGAACTCATAGTCACAAAGCCTCTCAGAGTACAAGTACTGATCTAAGATCAGGACCTCCCTGTCCATGGAATCGTATTTATTATGATCTAAAAGGTAAAGCTGATCCTATACCATCTCTCCTACTCTGAGAGGTTTTGTGAATATGGGCCCTGGACCACTGCCAATATCATACAGAGAGATCCACCTCAGGTTTGTGTCTGTCTGAGGGAGTAGGAAGGTCAGGCCAGGGCAGGGAGGCCAGGATGGGAGTACAAACGGGTGACAGGGGGCCTTGAGCTGGACCTATTTGGGGGGGGCGGACGGACGCAAGGTTGGTACTGCATGCTGCAGCAGCTGTTGGGTTGAACTAGGGTGATTGCGTTGAGAAGAGACGTGTAATGTCCTTGAGCAACAAAGATTTGTCCATGGCTTCAAAGAACTAAAGCATGGAACTGAAGATGTAAAGAGGTATTACCCTATTAGGAGGCCTGCTGTGTCCACTGGATAAGTGAGATGTGTAGTTTGAATACTTGCCGCATTGCTAGTCATCCAATGTAGTATGCTGTGAACATTTACAGACTTTCACATCTGTATAACACTTCAACACAAACTGTAATGTAATTTCAATATTAACTATACTGTTAATAACCACCAACATATATCTGTGTATTGGGTTTTAGGATGTTGTTAACTGATGTTTGTCTCTGTTGTTTTGACTCTTGTCTGTTGGGGTGGTTTTGGAGGACACAGTTGTCATGGTTTTATTTTGAAGTGGTTGTGGAGGACACAGTTGTCATGTTTTTATTTTGAAGTGGTTGTGGAGGACACAGTTGTCATGGTTTTATTTTGAAGTGGTTGTGGAGGACACAGTTGTCATGGTTTTATTTTGAAGTGGTTTTGGAGGACACAGTTGTCATGGTTTTATTTTGAAGTGGTTTTGGAGGACACAGTTGTCATGGTTTTATTTTGAAGTGGTTTTGGAGGACACAGTTGTCATGGTTTTATTTTGAAGTGGCTTTGGAGGACACAGTTGTCATGGTTTTATTTTGAAGTGGTTTTGGAGGACACAGTTGTCATGGTTTTATTTTGAAGTGGTTGTGGAGGACACAGTTGTCATGGTTTTATTTTGAAGTGGTTGTGGAGGACACAGTTGTCATGGTTTTATTTTGAAGTGGTTGTGGAGGACACAGTTGTCATGGTTTTATTTTGAAGTGGTTGTGGAGGACACAGTTGTCATGGTTTTATTTTGAAGTGGTTGTGGAGGACACAGTTGTCATGGTTTTATTTTGAAGTGGTTGTGGAGGACACAGTTGTCATGGTTTTATTTTGAAGTGGTTGTGGAGGACACAGTTGTCATGGTTTTATTTTGAAGTGGTTGTGGAGGACACAGTTGTCATGGTTTTATTTTGAAGTGGTTGTGGAGGACACAGTTGTCATGGTTTTCTGTTGAGGTAGTTGTGGAGGACACAGTTGTCATGGTGTTCTTGAGCTTCACCATGTACAGTGGTACAGTTATTCAGTCAGTTAGTCAGTCAGTACCTTTGGCAGCATCATGTTGGGGATGGGTGTGGCAGCTGAGCTCTCAGACATTGAGAGAGAGGGGAGATGAGGGGAGGGACTGAGGATGGGAACAGAGCAACCAAAGCTCAGAATTAGACTGGGCCCAGACCACTTAGGTTGTGTGTTGCTGTGGCAACAGCTCTGTTCCCTTCACACAGAGTTTTGGCGGTGGTATCTCGCCGGCTGTCTCTCTCTCTCTCGCTCTCTCTCTGCCCTCCCTCTCTCTCTCTCTCTCTCTTTCTCCCCTCTCCACCCTGCGGTGAGGTGCAAGCCTGCGTTTGGCAGTGTGTCTGACTCTGTGGCTGCCTCAGGTCTCTACTCAAGGGGAGTCCGTTTTCGCTTTGCTCTACTGGTCTAGTCTGGTCTGACCAGTACAGGTAATAAAAAAACATTTTCTGTCCTGGTAGTGTAGCTTAGTACAGCATTGTCTGCATGCCTGGGAGGATTGTAGTTGTTGTGGCTTTGGAATAGAATATAACTGTTCTTCTCTTTTATACTGGGGTTTTATTGACATATAATGTGCCTTATTTTTAGTTGATCATCTTTTTTATTTATTTATTAATGTGTTAAGGCCAATGAGACAAACTTGGTAAGAGAAGTAAGAGCTGTCACTGTGAACGGTTTTTGACTCAACATCATCCTGTCGGGAAGGGCTGAAACAAGACTGAAGAAGACAGCTATCATTAGAATTAGAGTAGACAGTAGATGTGTGTGTGTGTGTGTGTGTGTGTGTGTGTGTGTGTGTGTGTGTGTGTGTGTGTGTGTGTGTGTGTGTGTGTGTGTGTGTGTGTGTGTGTGTGTGTGTGTGTGTGTGTGTGTGTGTGTGTGTGTGTGTGTGTGTGGTTTGTGTCTGTCAGCTAGTAAACTGCTGTTTCACTGGAATGAACACAACGACCTGGTGATGCTGTGTGTGCATGTGTGTGTTGGAGGTGTGTGTGAGCATGTGTCGTCGTGTGCCTTTTGAGGCAGAATTTGATCTGGATGCAGGACACATCACTGCCCAGTCTGTGGGGAGGGAGGGAGTGGTTATCTGTCTAGGTGAGGGTATGTCTGTCTGTTTGGAGGGCGCATATCTGTCTGTTTGGAGGGAGGGAGTTCATCATAGCCAAGCTATGGGCTCTAGAATAGAATGACATTATGGTGTCAGTAATCAGGATAGAGACAAAGTAAGAGAATGACTAGAAAGGGCATAGAACCGCTGACGATGGCAATTTGCTTTGCTTCTATGCAGACACTGAAAATGGCCCATAAGGCTCTGGTTAAAAGAAGTACAACATAGACAATAGGTTGCCGTTTGAGACGCAGCCCTGGACTGTGTTTGTTGGAATGTCATGCTGTGTGGTTGATCTGCTAGGTCAATCTGACCGAGATCAAAGAGGCGAAGGCTGGACCAATAGAATGTGCGACCGATACAATTTGATTTGATTTGGAGGAATCTGTTAATACTGTCTCAGTGGCTCTGTGGTGAAAGCATCTCTTCTTTTTGTTCTCCTCCCTGTCCATCTTTTGACTCTCCTGTTCAGCTCGTTAGAGCTGCATCAATGCATCAAGCACAACATCACTGAGCTGGGAGGGATTGAGATTCAAGACATGAAACACAGTTTCGTGATGTGATCTCAGGGTGGAGATCTGAGAGCGTTGACCAGTATCTGATAGGCTGTTGATTGATGCTCCTGGATTTTCAGCATTGACTGTTCTGTTCTATTTTTTGACTACTTGGCAGGTATAACTCCTACTGAAGTCTTTAAAACAATCTCGCTCAGGTTTTTACGTTTTCTTGAATAGCTTCTGTTTATTAATGGATTAAACTGACTGTAATGACAGTTGGGTTTGGCAATGGTATGTATTTGTCCATGTGTGGATGACAGTCATTTTCTCTGTAAAATGGAACCACAGAAAGCAGGCTCATTTGAGTGGGTGAGTGTTACCAGAAGAGTTACGTATGTTTGTGTGTGTGTTTGTGCATGTGTGTGTGCATGTGCGCGTGAGTGTCTGGTGGGTGGAAAATGGTTCTGAAACAGCTCCACGTCGTGACAACAAAAGCTTTCCACCTCCAACTAACTAATCCCACTGAAATACACTGTTGCCATGTCAATTACACGGTTTAGGAGACTGATATTCTCAACAATTCTAAATTATGACAGTAAAAGTCATGAGCGTAAAATAAAGGATGTGGTATGGATCTACAGTATATATTGGATTCCATATGCACAAGAATCATGGATGTATTGCTCACTAAGGTTTACATTACAACATATATACACAAACTCTACATACACACACAAGTACACACACACACAAGCACACTCACACACACACAATAACATATAAATCTATGTTCTTCTGAACTCAGTCCACTCCACATCTGTTTTACAATTACTTGACATCTTTGTTATGCTATTTTAATCATTGTACTGTAAACCTATGTCTAATGGGTAAAGGTGTCATCTAGATGAAATTGTTTGTGACCAGTGGAGGGTATCCGGGTCATGTTCATTAGTGCACACCATAGCAAACATTTTGCGACGAAAAACATGCTTCCGTTGCTTCCGTTTGGTTCCTAGTGAGTATAACCCTGGGCATCCCACACTGTTGTTGACTCAGCCAATCACAGGCCCATGCCCAGAGCCATTTCTGATTGGCCAGTAGGTTTCGCTGCTTCCTGTCTGAACCAGTGTTTCCATGGTGATGCCTGCAGTTAGAATGCTGCCAATTCTACAAGTATAGATTGCCTATTTCATATTTCAATTTTGTAATTTTTTCTCACCACGGTTCTCTGCATATTAAACCTTCAGCCTTAGATAGACAGAAAGCAATCATTAAATGAATGATCAATCAATAAGTACTGACCATAAGTAAATATTTCCTTGACACACTATGATTAGCAAGATATAGTTGGACTAGACATCACTGATGACTGTGGGTGCCTGTGTGTCTAACTGTGTGTGTGCATGTGTGTGTGTGTCCCACAGAGCAAGTGTCTGCGCGAATCGTGCAGGAGGTGACAGCAGAAGCAGTGGCAGTACTGAAGGGAGAACAGGAGACAAGACTGCAGTCAGGTACACACACACACACACAAGACATGTCCCGGCTCACCCGTCTCTTCCCTCCCCACCCCTCCAGAAGGAGCATAGCTAATCTGAAAGTGACACAGAAGTCCTTTTGGCTGATGTCAATGGACTAAAATGGTGCTGTTGGGGTGTGTGTGTTTGGGTACGTCTGTGTGTGCATGCGTGCATGTGTGTGTGTGTGTGTGTGTGTGTGCGTGCGTGCGTAGGGGTTAGAGAGCAGTGCTTGGACCGGACAGCTGTCAGAGAAGATCTAACATGGTGGTAGTGGTGGGGGAGTAAGCCCAGAGCAAAGCAGAACAGATCCCAGATCAGCCATCTGGAGTCCACATAGCAGCATTGACCCTCAACATGTAGTAGCCTCTCCATGCACGTGCACAGATAAGGGTCTGCCTGAGCACATGCCCCTTTGCCTTCCCACTCGCCAAGTGCCCTTTTGGGTGGTGGTATATACACTGCTCAAAAAAATAAAGGGAACACTTAAACAACACAATGTAACTCCAAGTCAATCACACTTCTGTGAAATCAAACTGTCCACTTAGGAAGCAACACTGATTGACAATAAATTTCACATGCTGTTGTGCAAATGGAATAGACAAAATGTGGAAATTATAGGCAATTAGCAAGACACCCCCAATAAAGGAGTGGTTCTGCAGGTGGTGACCACAGACCACTTCTCAGTTCCTATGCTTCCTGGCTGATGTTTTGGTCACTTTTGAATGCTGGCGGTGCTTTCACTCTAGTGGTAGCATGAGACGGAGTCTACAACCCACACAAGTGGCTCAGGTAGTGCAGCTCATCCATTCTAGCCATCACTCTGGTTGTAATTCCGATAGTGTCCACAAGATGGCAGCAGTGTATGTGTAAAGTTTCAGATGGATAACTTGAAGTATGAGTGAACTACAAAACTTTTAGTGTGAAGTCCCCAGGTACATTTGGGCAAATCGTGAAGGAGACATTCGCATTCATATTACATTTTTCTGCAAGAATATCGTCAAATCTGTATACTTGGACTTTGATTTAGCTTTCCAAGTATTAGTAGCCATATTATAAGTTCAACATTTGCAAAACAACCAGTTTTCATAACTTCATAATTCATAACATAACTAATTTTGGTCCAAAATGAAAAGGCATGCTGCCGTACAAGGTTAGTAGCTACATTTTACGACATATACATGGTTTCCAGATACTCCCGTAAAGCCCAGCTCATTGGCTATATAGCTAGCTTTGTTAAGCACCGATTGGTGCTTAATTGACAAAGATACAGTCGATCAAGTGATGATCGCCCGCGTCATCGGCGTGCCATGAAGGCGTCGTTCTCTGACCAAATATGGTGTCCTATAGGATATACTACACCCCTAATGATATAGTGAAGTCTTGTTACCTTCTAGGATCTCTGAGGAATACATACAAATGTGATTTGACTCGTTGAAACAACGTTTAAGGTGAGATTTTCACATATTCCTTTCTTTGCAAATTGAACGAGTGGAAATACAAAATCGATCGTGCATGCTATAGGGACCTTTTTAGGATATGAAACTGACACTTCATGTTATCTCTGGGACCCTTTGGATGATAAATCAGAGCAATATTTCAGAATGTAAGTACACATTTGACCTTAAGAGGAGAATTTATCATACCTATTGTGGTGAAAAAAAGTGTTTTGTTGTTAGGAGCTCTCCTCAAACATGGCATTTTTTCGCGGTAATAGCTACTGTAAATTGGACACTGCAGTTATATTAACAAGAATTTAAGCTTTCAGCCGATATAAGACACTTCTATGTACCGACATCTGTTGTTTCTCTAAAATCAGCGATCTTGACATAACACGCTGTATGATTTACAACTGTCCCGTTGACGGAACGCCAATCCTTAAAACAAGAGAGAGATAGGCTTTTGGCATGGATGTGAAACTGGAAAGCTTTGTTAGGACTATCATTTCCTCCTCACAGTATATTACAACATGTCTCCATTCACCTAGGCCTTGGCTGTTGATGGATCAAGACTAGGTTGTTTTTATTGATCTCAGATTCTCAGCTTGTCAGTGTCAAAGTAGCCTGTCATTTCGATCATTTGTCCGGTAGGCCTATGAAAAAAGTTTCTGCCAAATACTCCAGTCATAAAAAATGATGTAGAATTGCATTAAATGCATTTAGAAAAGGCCACATTTTTCCAGGACACTAGGCTGCTAAGAATGTTCCCTGTGTGTGCAACTTGCAAGCGCCTCTACTCCACTACTCTATGCCACTATATGGAAGTGTGCTGATAGGCTATGCATGTAATGCGCTACTATAAAGGTGCATTTCTTTTTCCTCATGTGTTCCGGAACATCAGAGCTCCCCAGCTCACCAACCTCTCACGCCCACGTTTTGTTCCAGCAACTCCTGATTTCCAAATAATGTATTATTTCATTATTAAGCACTGAACACAGGTAGTCTAGACTCTAGCTAACCTCCCTATACTAAACAATCCACACAAGCCACTAGCCAGACAGCCATATATCATGAGTTAGAAGATCATGAATATATGGCTATATTATGAAGTCAATACTTAAGAGCATTGAAGTTAAATCACAATCATAAAAACTAACTAGCTAACTAGAAGATTTACATAAATCATCAACATCAACGATCAGCTGATAGCCTTCCCTCTTTTCAAAATGTCAGTCATGTCTTTGGGAGGCACTGTAACTAGCTTGCTTTCGATTTGCAATGAGTGAGTGTGTTGTTGCAGTAATAAATAGGGTCTGTGCACACACCTGAGCCTCTCTATCCCCTGATGGGACGTCTCTCTGTCAGCACATCTAAACTCAGCAAAAAAAGAAACTTCCTCTCACTGTTAATTTCGTTTATTTTCAGCAAACTTAACATGTGTCAATATTTGTATGAACATAACAAGATTCAACAACTGAGACATAAATTGAACAAATTCCATAGACATGTGACTAACAGAAATTGAATAATGTGTCCCTGAACAAAGAGGGGGTCAAAATCAAAAGTAACAGTCAGTATCTGGTGTGGCCACCAGCTGCATTAATTACTGCAGTGCATCTCCTCCTCATGGACTGCACCAGATTTGCCAGTTCTTGCTGGGAGATGTTACCCCACTCTTCCACCAAGGCACCTGCAAGTTCCCGGACATTTCTGGATGGAATGGTCCTAACCCTCACCCTCCGTTCCAACAGGTCCCAGACGTGCTCAATGGGATTGAGATCCGGGCTCTTCGCTGGCCATGGCAGAACACTGACATTCCTGTCTTGCAGGAAATCACGCACAGAACGAGCAGTATGGCTGGTGACATTGTCATGCTGGAGGGTCATGTCAGGATGAGCCTGCAGGAAGGGTACCACATGAGGGAGGAGGATGTCTTCCCTGTAACGCACAGCATTGAGATTGCCTGCAATGACAACAAGCTCAGTCCGATGATGCTGTGACACACCGCCCCAGACCATGACGGACCCTCCACCTCCAAATCGATCCCGCTCCAGAGTGCAGGCCTCGGTGTAACGCGCATTCCTTCGATGA
This sequence comes from Salvelinus namaycush, assembly GCF_016432855.1. NCBI lineage: Eukaryota > Metazoa > Chordata > Actinopteri > Salmoniformes > Salmonidae > Salvelinus > Salvelinus namaycush. The sequence continues at coordinate 24,579,593 of NC_052319.1, read as the reverse complement.
TAAACACGAATCCGACCATCACCCCTGGTGAGACAAAACCGCGACTCGTCCGTGAAAAGCACTTTTTGCTAGTCCTGTCTGGTCCAGTGACGGTGGGTTTGTGCCCATCGGCGATGTTGTTGCCGGTGATGTCTGGTGAGGACCTGCCTTACAACAGGCCTACAAGCCCTCAGTCCAGCCTCTCTCAGCCTATTGCGGACAGCCTGAGCACTGATGGGGGGATTGTGCGTTCCTGGTGTAACTCGGGCAGTTGTTGTTGCCATCCTGTACCTGTCCCGCAGGTGTGATGTTCGGATGTACCGATCCTGTGCAGGTGTTGTTACACATGGTCTGCCACTGCGAGGACGATCAGCTGTCCTTCCTGTCTCCCTGTAGCGCTGTCTTAGGCGTCTCACAGTTCGGACATTGCAATGTATTGCCCTGGCCACATCTGCAGTCCTCATGCCTCCTTGCAGCATGCCTAAGGCACGTTCACGCAGATGAGCAGGGACCCTGGGCATCTTTCTTTTGGTGTTTTTCAGAGTCAGTAGAAAGGCCTCTTTAGTGTCCTAAGTTTTCATAACTGTGACCTTAATTGCCTACCGTCTGTAAGCTGTTAGTGTCTTAACGACCGTTCCACAGGTGCATGTTCATTAATTGTTTATGGTTCATTGAACAAGCATGGGAAACATTGTTTAAACCCTTTACAATGAACATCTGTGAAGTTATTTAGATTTTTACAAATTATCTTTGAAAGACAGGGTCCTGAAAAAAGGACGTTTCTTTTTTTGCTGAGTTCATACTAACCAGCAGTGAGGACTCTGTCTGTCAGCAAATCTACCTCATACTACATCTATGGAGTGTGGAGCTGACAGATACACATCAAAATGGGGATATACTGTAGAGGCTACAACAGAGCCAACAGAGGCTGTCTGTTGTAAACCTATTTGTATTACAGTAATGCATTTGTATTACTGCTATTAGCTAATTCACTATTACAGTTGATAATATAAATGCAGCTTCTTGAAATTACCTCGCATTTCATAAAATTTCCTCACTGGAGGAATTTCCTCAAGCCTCACTGGAGGAATTACTCAGCGAAAAACAGCCATTGTAGTATTAATTCACATTTCTACTGTTCACAGAGACTGTCAAAGGAGCTTTAAAGGATTAACAGGAGAGACAGGTAGAGAGAGAGAGAGAGCAGAAAGACTAATTAATTTCATCCTCTCCTCTCCAGGCTTAATTAGCTACTATCTCAACAGACACACAAAGGGTTGGCTATTAGTTAGCTGTTTTCAAACTTCATTCGCGATAAATTCTCATCTGTCCATGTTTGTCTGTCCCCATCTGTTTGTCTTTCTGTAGTTGAAGACACGGCAAACCTGCCCCCCTCTCCTCCTCCCTCACCTGCTGCTGAGCACTGCTTCAGACCCCTGGAGCAAGGTAAGGTCCGGAGGGAGGGAGGGAGGGAGGGAGGGAAGGAAGGAAGGAAGGAAGGAAGGAAGGAAGGAAGGAAGGAAGGAAGGAAGGAAGGAAGGAAGGAAGGAAGGAAGGAAGGAAGGAAGGAAGGAAGGAAGGAAGGAAGGAAGGAAGGAAGGAGGGAGGGAGGGAGGGAAATGGAGAGAGAGAGATAGAAATAGAGAGAGAGAGCGAGAGAATGTGAGTGAATGATATGTTATCATCAAGACTGTATGTGTTGTATTTGACTGTGCTGAGACCCTTGGAACCCCATTGCTGCTGCCTTGGAAGATACAGTATGTGTTACCTTTGGGCGAACCAATCAGAGAGGCTCCCTACCTGGATCATGTTGTTACACAGAAACCCAGGAAGTGTATCTTAGACATTCATTCTCTTTCTGTGGAAGTAAACAGAAGTCTTCTCCCTCCTCCTCATCTTCCTTTTCCCACAGAATTAGAAATCATCTCACCTTCATCACTTCTTTACCTCAATCACTCAATCACTCCATCCACAAGCCCATACTCCTTTATCTTCCCCCCTTCCCTGACCATGCATCTTGGAATGCCAGTGCATGACCTTCGCATGACCTTGCCCCTCCTCACCCCCCACTGGCATCCTTCCTCCCCTCTAACTTTGATCATCCACCCCTACTGCCTTTGCAGATATACCTCTGGTAGCCTGTTTGCCCTCCTAACCTCTTTTGTTTCTACTTACGTGTCTTTGTCTTTACTCTTCTGTCCTGCGTTTAAGCATGTCTTCTTGTTGGTTTTTCCTTGTTGTTGGACCATGCTTTTTTGTCTTCCTGGTTTGTTTCTGATTGTGCCTGGCCTGTTGTCTGTGTTTGTCTAGTCTACTCTGACTGAAGTGGACATGTGACCTATGACAGATTTTGTGGGAGGATCCAGCCATGCTCAGACAGACTGGTTATTGGTAGTTGAATTGACTTGTTAGCTACATAGCTTCCTCTCTTCCTATATAATGAGTCATAGCCATCTCCCTTATAAGGGAACACCTTGGCACCACTGTGCTACTGTATTAGGGGCGGTGACCAAACACCCAGCAAGCATGTAGTGGCCCACTAGCAGCCCACCGCTGGAACACTGTCTATCAGCACTGCAGCAGTCGGTTCACTAACACTAGCCTTCAATGGGTTTCATTGTTACATCGCTTTACATTGTTGTCTCTGTTACGTTGTTCTGACTGTGTGGTCCGCCCATCTTCTCTTCGAGTGGCAGGCTCCAAACTCACTTTCAGTTGCTGGTCACTGTCCTTGTGTCTTTGTCTTGTTGCCTCTCTCTCTCTGTCTCTCTCTCTCTCTCCCCCCAACACTACATCCCTCTATCCTCCCTCCCTCCCTGTCTGTTTCTGTGTGTGTGTGTGCCTCTCCCTCCCTCCCTCCCCCCTCCCTCCCTCTCTCCCAGTGTGTTTCTCTCTGTGTATGTGTCCAAATTTCCCCTGCAGTACGTTCTTCTGTTGTTTGTAGATGTAGGGGATGAGGAGAAGGAGGCCTGCCCTCTCCGCCGCTTCCAAAATTCTCGGGAGAGGTGCAAGTTCCTCGCCCCCTCCATCTCTGTGTCTGTGCCCGAGGATGACCCCTACCACTCTGACGAGGAATACTATGATCACCCCTTGTTCAGCCCTGAGTGGGATCGCTCCGTCTCCTCTCGGCCCACAGTGCTGGCCGCTGCCTTTAGACAGATCCAAGGTGAACCGCGCATGGTTCCTCTACGTAACGCCATTCTTCCTTCCTATCGTCCCTTCTTCTATCTTCCTCTTTCTCGGTTTTTACCCTGATCCACCTTTTCTGTGGTTTGACCAACAACCTCCGTCTTACTGTCTGTGTGTTTGTGTCCCTGTGGTGTCAATTAGCTCAAATAATCTGAGCTTTCAGGTTTTGATTATCTAGTTTGTTTTAATTTCTATTTATTTCTCAATCAAAGCCATTTGTTCCCTTTAGTCAATGTTGCCACCGGAAGCCCCCCATACCTTCTGAAAGTAATCTGATAAATATAAGCATAATTTATCAAAGTGATCCAATAAAGATAACTAATCAATAACTGTATTGATTCATAATTTGAATACAAACTGGGCTGAGGAAATTCTTAAACATACATGTGCATACTTGCAAGGATGCATATCATGAAGTGTTCACATGTTTATGCATACAGGTCAAACAACGTCATATGCATATCACGTAAATAGAGTGGCATGCAGGTCCAAATGGCTTGCAGCAATATACAGTGGATTGTTGAGCATGATCTAAGACTTGTTTCATGCACGTTTTCCTCTCTGACTGTCCGTGTCATCTTAATGCTTCATGCGTGTTGTGTGTCTGTCTGTCATCTCTCCCTCAAAGACAAACTCATCCCTGATCCCTCCCATCAGGCCCCTCCTCATTCGTCCCACTACCGCCCTTACACACACACCCGTTGTAGATCACTATTCGATCACAGAAATCACAGGACGACTTTCAGCTCGACACTCAACACTCTGCATATAGACACACAAGCTCTTAAAGGACACACTTCACACACATTCTCAATACGCTCTCTCACAACTCTCAAAGGCTTATAGTATTAGTAAACAAAAACATGTCCTTACTTAACACCTCATCAGGGCTGTACTAGGCTGGAGGTTTAGCAGCCCTCCCTTCTCTGTCTCCTCTCTGTCTCCAGGAGACAGCTGGAAGTGTTACAGTATACGGCATCAGTCTTCCTCTCTGTCTCTCCCTGGGCAGAGAGATCCCCTGAAGCTACATATGTAGGATCTTAATTTGATCACCTTGCAATGCAGGAAATGTAAAATATGTAGTGTATTTGAGGTTTAAAAAGGCTTCTGAAGTTTGTCATTTCTACTTTGAAATTTCAGACTTGATTTTCCCTTTATGAAAAATGTATCAACCCCTACAAAAATGTCCATTAATTAGAATCCACATAATAATTCACATTTCCTGTTGCTTCAGGATTATTGTCCTGCTGTAGAGAACTGGCTCAAATTAAGATCACACATCTGTAGGTTTAGCAGTCCTCTTCTCTCCAGCTTGTAGACTGTATGGCATCACTCCTCCTCTCTGTCTCTTCCTGGGCAGAGAGAGTCCCTGCTGTGATGTGACCCAGCACACTGCTGCATGCTGCCACATCCGGTCACGGCCCTGCTATACACGCACGCACGCACGCACGCACGCACGCACGCACGCACGCACGCACGCACGCACGCACGCACGCACGCACGCAGCAGCAGCAGCAGCACAGTCGCCAGACCATCACATCTAAAACCCTGAGCACCGTGCCACATGGCGAGGCATAGTGCCGCCACATAAAGCCTGCTGAATTGAGCAGCGTCTTTCTGCCTCTAAGCAGGATTTCAGAATCGTAGGCGGCATAACAGCTTAGGAGTTAGGAGCAGAGGCACCCAGCTCCATGGTGACAGAGAGAGGATGCGTGGATATGCTTGTTTGGGGGCTAGATCTGTTTCTATCATCTAATGGTTTGGGTTTGGAGGGTTGAGGAGGGTTGAGGACTGGTCCTAGAACAGTGATACAGGACACATTCTCTGCCTAGTGCCTACACTGCCTACATCAAGTCAGAAAATTGTTACAGATCTTGGATGAGCTGGGAGTGGGATTTATGATATGTTTCTGTGGCTCTTCTCTCAACTTATAAGGGGAAGGCAATGTCCACTTAGTATATTATGTGTAAAATGTTCAGTCGTGGCCGAAAGTTTTGGGAATGACACAAATATTAATTTCCACAAAGTCTGCTGCCTCAGTGTCTTTAGATATTTTTGTCAGATGTTACTATGGAATACTGAAGTATAATAACAAGCATTTCATAAGTGTTAAAGGCTTTTATTGACAATTACATGAAGTTGATGCAAAGAGTCAATATGTGCAGTGTTGACCCTTCTTTTTCAAGACCTCTGCAATCCGCCCTGGCATGCTGTCAATTAACTTCTGGGCCACATCCTGACTGATGGCAGCCCATTCTTGCATAATCAATGCTTGGAGTTTGTCAGCATTTGTGGGTTTTTGTTTGTTCACCTGCCTCTTGAGGATTGACCACAAGTTCTCAATGGGATTAAGGTCTGGGGAGTTTCCACGCCTTGGACCCAAAATATCAATGTTGTGTTCCCCGAGCCACTTAGTTTTGCCTTATGGCAAGGTGCTCCATCATGCTGGAAAAGGCATTGTTCGTCACCAAACTGTTTCTGGATGGTTGGGAGAAGTTGCTCTCGGAGGATGTGTTGGTACCATTCTTTATTCATGGCTGTGTTGTTAGGCAAAATTGTGAGTGAGCCCATTCCCTTGGCTGAGAAGCAACCCCACACATGAATGGTTTCAGGATGCTTTACTGTTGGCATGACACAGGACTGGTGGTAGCGCTCACCTTGTCTTCTCCGGACAAGCTTTTTTCCGGATGCCCCAAACAATCGGGAAAGGGGATTCATCAGAGAAAATGACTTTACCCCAGTCATCAGCAGTCCAATCCCTGTACCTTTTGCAGAATATCAGTCTGTCCCTGATGTTTTTCCTGGAGAGAAGTGGCTTCTTTGCTGCCCTTCTTGACACCAGGCCATCCTCCAAAAGTCTTCGCCTCACTATGCATGCAGATGCACTCACGCCTGCCTGCTGCCATTCCTGAGCAAGCTCTGTACTGGTGGTGCCCCGATCCCGCAGCTGAATCAACTTTAGGAGACGGTCCTGGCACTTGCTGGACTTTCTTGGGCGCCCTGAAGCCTTCTTCACAACAATTGAACCGCTCTCCTTGAAGTTCTTGATGATCCGATAAATGGTTGATTTAGGTGCAATCTTACTGGCAGCAATATCCTTGCCTGTGAAGCCCTTTTCGTGCAAAGCAATGATGACGGCACGTGTTTCCTTGCAGGTAACCATCATTGACAGAGGAAGAACAATGATTCCAAGCACCATCCTCCTTTTGAAGCTTCCAGTCTGTTATTCGAACTCAATCAGCATGACAGAGTGATCTCCAGCCTTGACCTCGTCAACACTCACACCTGTGTTAACGAGAGAATCACTGACATGATGTCAGCTGGTCCTTTTGTGGCAGGGCTGAAATGCAGTGGAAATGTTTTGGGGGGGATTCAGTTCATTTGCATGGAAAAGCGGGACTTTGCAAAAATGTGCAATTCATCTGATCCCTCTTCATAACATTCTGGAGTGTATGCAAATTGCCATCATACAAACTGAGGCAGCAGACTTTGTGAAAATTAATATTTGTGTCATTCTCAAAACTTTTTGCCACAACTGTATGTATAGCCACACAACTTTGCTTGCAAAATACTGTTATAGTGTATCATGCATGCATTTTCTTACTGATAAATGTACAGTACATCTGAATGGAAATAACCTGATGTGATGTGTTGGCGTGGTGTGTGTGACAGAGAAAGACTATGGCCATTGTGTGCCTTTTTGATAACTTAGAGCCACAGCAGATTGGACAGACAGAGGAGAGGGTTCTTTTATAGCCTGACAAAGACTTTCTGGACCTCTCTGTCACAGTTGCACTCAATAAAACTGCAGGAACATTCAACAGTGTGCTGTACCTGTATCTGTCTTTCTTTCAAGGTTATTTGATATTATTTTAGATCTTTATTATAAAGAAAAGCCTCTGCCTGCTTACTCTGATCCAAAACATCCATCCAGTCCAAACCCAAACAAATCACATGGCCAGGGGAGAAACGTCACTCACTCATATGCTACAACATCTGTGACATGTGCATCTATATCTTTGAGCCACCTTTACAGAGCTGAAAGTGTCTCACCGATGTGTACCCATGTAACCCAAGTCTGTGTTGCCAACCCATAGTCTTGATGTGTACTGTCCACCTCTCCCCTTCTTTTATGCAAAGTAGAGACTGTCGAGGCTCTTACAGATAACTTCAAAGAGGAGGAGGAGGAGGAGGAGGAGGAGGAGGAGGAGGAGGAAGAAGTGTTGATGTTGGAGGAGGATGAGGAGATGGAAGGGGCAGCAGCAGAAATCGTGGCTGCTCTTGAGGAGCTGTGGAGTGGGGATGAGCCTGAGCCAGACGGCACCCCGACCAAGCCCTTAGAACAGGCTGCGACTGTAGGCGAGGCCCAGGCTGGGCCCCCTGTGCAGGCAGTGGCAGTTAGTGCTGCTCTTGATGGCCCTAACAGGAGGGAGGAGGAGGAGGAGGTGGCAGTGCCTGAGGGGAAGGAGGAGAGCCTTGATGAAGGTGTGTCTGTCTGCCCTCTTTCTGGTCTCCCAGGATGCATGTTATTGTATTGTTTATAGAAAATGAGAATGTAAAGGCTTTAAGGGAATTCATCAGTGATTAAATGAGGTGGAATGGCTCAAAGTTGCCCCCCCCCCCCCCCCCGCTCTACGCTCTGCTAAAGGCCGCAAGGCAACACAGGCTTGACGGTGAAAGCTAGGAGACATGTTTAAAAACTTTCCTCCTGATTTATTTATTTTTGCTTTTTCCTTGCTTGTGTTTTCAGTTTCTAGTTGCAGATTTTGAGGCCGGCCTTTTCGTGTCTGTGTATTAATGAATGAAATGTTGTCGATCCTCCTAACCGTGCTTTCCCCTCTCTGATGCTACCTATCAATGCATTGATGTCTCATTGGTGTTAACCTATCACTCAGTGTCTTTCTGGCAGTGTTGTATCCCATATAGACGTCTCATTTATTTATCATGTAAATCATCCGTTCTCTATTGGTTTCAACACTATTTTCTGTTCAACTTTCCTTAAGCTGTCATTGTAATACTATCAGAGTGTTTTCATTATTTTGTCATTGTATTCATTTGTGCCATTTCACTGGTTTTCATCTGTTCGATATTGTGTTATTCTGTCATTTTTCCTGTTGTTCAAATGTTTATTTCTTAGTTGAACTTAAGAATTTTATACTAACAACTTGTAATAAAAATATACTTATACTAGCTAAATTTGATGATCCGTTATTGTATATCGTCCTCAAAGTTAATAGTTAAATATGTACTCGATGTTAATTCATCAAAGATCAAATTATTCTACACACACTGACAAATCATGGTGTAAAGTAAGTATTTAGTTAAATACAAATCATTATGATTTCTCACTAAGAATTGACAGAATGACAGAAAGGCTATTATTTGACCTCTATTAGATTGTCAAGTCGTCACTCGTCGGAAAACCATTCCATTCCTCATTGCTTGGTTCTCCTCATCCATCAACAGTATGGCTGCCTGCGCATTCCAATTCCGTCATTCCGGTTCCATCACGTTCCATCACGTTCCATGCCTCTGTTCCGTCCATATGAGAGTGGGTTCCGCCTCATGCTCCTGTCCTGCCTCCTCAGTGATGTGCGTGCGATGCCCTCTGTACTGTGCAACAGTAAGCAGAGCTTTGCCTGTGTCTGTGATAGTATGGCTGGCCCTATTTAAAATGGCTGTCCTAAAACAAAGTAGCCTACAATTAATAGTTGAATGTTGAAGCAAAACCAAACAAAGTACTAAAGATTTAACTTACAGACTTAAAGATGGACATGGAGAAACCAGGCAGTGAGAGTGGATGCCTCAGCCCAGACTTCACTGAACCAGAGTGTCCAGCTTTCTCCAGCGGGGACCACGCAGCACCCCCCCTGTACCCCAAAACAGAAATGGCTTCTCCGTCCCCTTCTCCGTCCCCTTTCCTTTCTAACAGCCAGAGCCAAGCCAAAGAGCCTACCAAAATGTCTATACCGGATGAACCTAAAACAGTCTCAGAGAAGCAGCCGTCTGTGGAAGTTCTTGAGTCCAGTAACCTCACAACGGTTGCAGGGTCTGGATTCACTACAGCTGGAGACAAAGATCAAGGTCAAGGTGTCTCCTCTGACTCTAACAAAGACAAATCTGGCATGTCGTCTTATTTCGAGACTTTGGCCCTGAAGGCAGATGAGGGATCCAAGGGGGCTCAAGCAGCAGAAGGTTATTATGAACTGAGCACCGCAGGTCAAGAGAAGAGCTTAGAGAGAAGCTCCCCAACAGTTCCGTCACCCCCTGAGATCAACTACAGCATGTTGGCACAAACACAGTCAGTGGAGAAGAAGCCGGACACCAAAAAGAGTCCGATGGGATATCAAAAGGATACCTTACCGGCCCTGGACAGGAGTAACGAATGTAGGCTTTCCCCCGGGAAGTTGGCCCTGGATCAGAGAAGCTACTCTCTCAACATTACGATTGGATCGATGGATCCCAGCGGCCAGGGCCTACCTAGGAACTTCTCTCCATTGGCCACGGACATCATGTCTTTTACCAGTGGCAGTCTGGATGAGTCTGTCAACTATCTCCCAGTTACCACCCTGTCTGCGGAGAAGGTGCCCCCGCCTTTCCCTCCCCTGATCCTGGAGACTGCCGCCTCAGTCACGTCTGACTCCTCGTCTCCTCCCCACAACACAGGAGAGATCCCCGGCGAAAAGACCAGCCCCCAGGGGTCAGAGTCCCCAGAGTCTCCCTTTCCACCCAAATACTACTACAAAAATGGGACAGTCATGGCTCCTGACCTACCTGAGATGCTGGACCTTGCAGGCACCAGGTCTAGACTAACTTCTGAGAACAATGACCTAGAGACCATGAGGAGGAAGTCTGTCCCTGCAGACGCCCAAGGCATTGGGAGCGACTCCCTGGCCAACCTGGTCCTGGGGGACCAGAATCAGAGCCAGAGTCTTGCCAAGAGTGAGAGCCAGCTGGAGGAGTTGGGTTACTGTGTGTTCAGTGAGTACTCAGGGCCCATGCCTTCCCCTGCTGACCTCCATAGTCCAATTGACTCCCCGCCCCAGCGCTTCACCCCTATGGCTCTGGAGGAAAAGATGGCAGAGGAAAAACTGAAGATCGAAGCTAGAGACAAACTAGCCGAAGACGAGAAGACAAATCAGTTAACTGTGTGTGACGGTTCCAAAGAAAAGGAAGAAGCTAAACAAGTGGGACGGAAAGATTCTGCTTCAGAGGAAAAAGACAACAAAGAGATCAGCCATGAAAAATCTGCCATGGAGGACCAAAACGACAAACCGGCTTCAGCTCTGAAGTCAGCAGAGTCCTTTGTGACTCCTACAGTGATGGTCACCCTGGATGAGGAGGGAAAGGCAGGGAACGAGGGACCAGAGACAGATGCTGAGATGGCTGCCTACGAGAGGCAGATCCGCCGGCTGGAGATGGAGGACAGGCCCCTGAGCATGGAGGAGGAGCGAGAGCTGCAGGAGTTAAGGGAGAAGGTGAAGGACAAGTTCTTGGTGCACCAGGAGGCATACGAGGAGGTGGATGCCGAAGACGTCTACCAACTGACTGGGGTTGCCAAGGACCGGATCAGCAGGCCCGCAAGGCCCTCCCCGGCCTCCTCCGTGGAGAGCACCACAGAAGAAGAGAAGGTTCCAGTTACGGACACCGAGAAACCTAAACAGACGGGAGGTCAGACAACGCCTCCGAAGGTTGACGTCATGGCGACATCTCCGTCTGTGTCAGGTGGTGGTGTGAGCACCACAGAAGAAGAGAAGGGGAAAGTTAGCGAAGAGAAGCTGAAGAAGGAGCAGGAGCAGGTTGTAGAGGTCAAAGAGAAGAACAAAGAAGAAAAGAAAAAGGAAGAGGGGGAGGAGGAGGAGGAGGAGGGGGAGGAGGATATAGAGCAGGGGGTGGAACAGGAGGAAATCATGATAGAGATAAAACCAACAAAGCCTGGAGAGAAAGAAGAGAAGGTTGAGAAGGATATAATGAAAGACAAGGAGGAAGAAGAAGAAGAAGAAGAGGAAGATGGTGAAGTTCTGGCAGGGGCAGGAGCAGCGATGGATGACGTTCCAGAACCCAGAGCTGCCATAGAGTCAGTGGTGACTGTGGAAGATGACTTTATCACTGTAGTCCAGACCATCGACGAGGGCGAGGAGCCAGGACACAGCGTGCGTTTCTCTGCTCCGCCTGAGCCTGAGACACCACAGGCTCTCCACGAGCAGGAGGAAGAGGAGGAGGAGGAGTCCCAGGAGGTGGAGATCATGGAGGCAGCTAGTCTTGAGGAGGTGGGGGATGTCTCAGAGGAGGTCCGTGAGAAGGAGGTGCAGGCCTCCCCAGAGAAGGAGGTGCAGACAGAGACCGAGGGACAGACAGAGAGCTACGACAGAGATGAGACCACCATGGACGACTCAATCCTAGACAGCTCTTGGGTCGACACTCAAGGTGAAATTTCTCTCTGTTATCATCCCATAATACAGGTTTCATTGACAGATAAATTACGTTTCAGTGACCTCTAATAATTATATAATCAGAGGTTAGAAAATGAAATAGTACATATGCATATTCATGTTTATTACAGCCTTTTCATAATGAAAACATATTTTATCATCATAAAGTTACGATAACACTGTTTTACCCAATTTATGAGTGTTGTTCCCATGTATTGTGTTGTGTCTGTAGTACTACTGCATGATGATCTTATCATGTCTATTTTATACCTAGATCTCTGCACTGTAGATGTGGATGATGACAAGAGCATGGCTACAGAGCAGATCGAGCCCCTGAGAGCCGACCGGGTCCCAGCCCCACCAGTCAAGAAGGAGAAGACTCCCCAACAGCAGAAGCAGGAGAAGCAGCCAGTGAATCCCAAGGCTAAAGGGGGACGGGTGAAAGGGCGCGAGGGGCACGGCTCCACACCAGAACGTAAACCCATTCACAAGCAGCCGGTCTATATCCCCAGGGAGGACGTCAAGAAGAAGAAAGGTTTAGAACTACAATATCTCTCCAAATTAGTTTGTTACTCTGCTTTTTAAATATTTAAAATATATATTTTTAGTTATTCATTATTATTGACAGCTTATTTAATTCTGTTTGATTTTATTTGGTGTAGATCTCTGCTCAGTGTGTTACTCTAGAGGGCCAGTTTCCCGGACACTTCAGTGTAGAACCTCCTTTGAAATAACGTTTTAGTCCAGGACTAAGCTGGATATGTGTCTTGGAAACCAACAACACTTTTAATTTCTATATAGTTCTTTGTAGTTATATATTATTAATTGACAAATTTTGTTATTCTATTTCATTATAATTGTCAAAGATAATCATCTTTAAAAGCCTTTAAGATCTCAAGTGAGTGTTAACTGGGAATCAGGTGAGTGGTTCTGTCCTACCAAACCTCCGTGTCACACTATCCTTTCCTTCCTTTTCTCTCTTTGACTATCTCTCCCTCTTCCTTCTCTTTCTTCTTATGTTACTTGTTTGTCTTTCCCTTTCTCTCTTTAACTATGTCTCTCCCTCTTCTGCTAGCCGTGATTAAGAAGACTGAGCTGACCAAGAAAGCTGAGACTCAGATGCGCTCCTCTCCGTCTCGGAAGAGTGTGTTAAAGTCTACTGCGGTCCGACACTCGCGTCCTGCCCAGGCCCACCCCTGTGCTAGGAGGAAACCTACAGGTGACCAATCATTCCTGGGCTGCGTCCGAAATGGAACTCTATTCTCTATATACCACACTAATGTTGACCAGGGCCCAATGTGCTCTGGTCAAAAGTAGTGCGCTAAATAGGAAATAGGGTGCCATTTGGAACACAAAACTGCTGGCCGGGGCCAGGAAGGCTAGAAATCTGCAATGAGCCTGCAAACATCAACATTCACATCTCGTCAATCAGTCAAATGTATTTATAATGCCCTTTTTACATCAGCAGATTCACAAAGTGCTTTACAGTTAACTCATCATTACAGTAATTTATAACTTCTATTTTTGTTCAATTTGATCAATTATTTTGTTAATCTATCCATTTTTATTCTGTTGCATTTGTTTGTCATGTTCAGTGTCTGAATTTTATTAGAATAAAAACAAATTTGCTCTACATTTTTTTATTTGACTTTGTTGTTGGCTTGTTGTGAACAGCTCAACTTTTACATTTATTTTATTATTTGTATTTGTATTTTATATTTTTTTGTTCTCCTCAGCTTCCATGTTATGTTCATTCTTGGTTTATTTTTTGTTGGAGATGGTTTGGTCAATGATACTGCTTCAGAGTTATGTGTACCTGCAATATGCAATACTTTTTATTTTCTCTGTATATAACACCAGTTGTCCATCTCTTACCATCTCACTTATTAACTCAATCTGTGTCTCTTTAACCTGTATAATGTTTGGTTGTTTGCTTTGAAAGAACTACAGCTGTGAAAGAACTACAGTGCAATTAGTAGGTTTTCACTGCATTTCCCCAGAGCATGATATTGGTCCCAAATTGCACCCGATTCCCTATGTAGTGCACTACTTTTGACCAGGACCCATAGGACTCTGGTTAAAAGTAGTGCGCTATAAATGGAATAGAGTGTCATTCAGGAAGTAGAGGTTGCCAAGCAACTGGTAGTTTGGCTCCGCTTGCTGTAAGGAGACAGGTACTGGTTTACCTCACCTGACAGAGTGAGTTTCCACAATATACAGTGCATTCGGAAAGTATTCAGACCCCTTGATTTTTTCCCCACATTTTGTTAAAACCTTATTCTAAAATGGATTAAATAGTTTTTTTCTCCCTCATCAATCTACACACATTACAACATAATGACAAAGCAAAAACAGGTTTTTAGAAATGTTTGTAAAAAAACAACAACTGAAATATCACATTTATATAGGTATTCCCTTTACTCAGTACTTTGTTGAAGCACCTTGCAGTGATTACAGCAGCACGACTTCTTGGGTATGAGCTACAAGCTGTTTTTAGGTAGTTTCTCCCATTCTTCTCTGCATATCCTCTCAAGCTCTGTTAGGTTGTATGGGGAGCGTTGCTGCACAGCTCTTTTCAGGTCTCTCCAGAGATGTTTGATCGGGTTCAAGGCCCGGGCTCCGGCTGGGCCACTCAAGGACATTCAGAAACTTGTCCCAAATCCACTCCTGCATTGTTTTGGCTGTGTGCTTAGGGTTGTTGTCCTGTTGGAAGGTGAACCTTAGCCCCAGTCTGAGGTCCTGAGCACTCTGGAGCAGGTTTTCATCTGTAGTTTGCTCCGTTCATCTTTCCCTCGACCCTGACTTGTCTCCCAGTCCCTGCTGCTGAAAACCATCCCCACAGCAGGACGCTGCCACCACCATGCTTCACTGTAGGGATGGTGACAGGTTTCCTCCAGATGTGATGTTTGGCATTCAGGCCAAAGAGTTCAATCTGGATTTCATCAGGCCGGAGAATCTTGTTTCTCATGGTCTAAGTCCTTTAGGTAACTATTGTCAAACTGTGCCTTTTACTGAGGAGTGGCTTCCATCTGGCCACTCTACCATAAAGTCCTGATTGGCGGAGTGCTGCAGAGATGGTTGTCCTTCTGGAAGGTTCTCCCATCTCCACAGAGGAACTCTGTAGCCCTGTCAGAGGGTTCTTGGTCACCTCCCTGACCAAGGCCCTTCTCCCCTGATTGCTTAGTTTGACCAGGGCGGACAGCTCTAGGAAGAGTCTTGGTTGTTCCAAACTTCTTCTATTTAAGAATGATGGAGGCAACTGTGTTCTCTAGGACATTCAATGCTGCAGACATTTTTTATTTTTTTTACCCTTCCCCAGATCTGTGCCTCGACACAATCCTGTCTCAGAGCTCTATGGAAAATTCCTTTGACCTCATGGCTTGGTTTTTGCTCTGACATGTACTGTCAACCGTGGGACCTTATATAGACAGGTGTGTGCCTTTCCAAATCATGTCAAATTAATTACATTTACCACAAGTGGACTCCAATCAAGTTATAGAAACATCTCAAGGACGATCAATGGAAACAGGATGCACCTGAGCTCAGTTTCGATTCTCATAGCAAAGGGTCTGAAAAATCAAAAAAACTGTTTTCGCTTTGTCATTATTGGGTATTGTGTGTAGATTGATGAGATTTAATAAAAAATCTATTTTAGAATAAGACTAATGTAAAAAAAAAAAGAAAGGAAAATGTCAAGGGGTCTGAATACTTTCTGAATGCTCTGTAGATATAAAGTACCAGTCAAAAGTTTGGACACACCTACTCATTCAAGGGTTTTTATTTTCTTTCCTATTTTCTACATTGTAGAATAATAGTGAAGACATCAAAACTATGAAATAACACATATGGAATCATGTAGTAACCAACAAAGTGATAAACAAATAAAAATATATTTGAGATTCTTCAACGTAGCCACCCTTTGCTGATGACAGCTTTGCACACTCTTTGCATTCTCTCAACCAGCTTCATGAGGAATGCTTTTCCAACAGTCTTGAAGGAGTTCCAACGTATGCTGAGAACTTGTTGGCTGCTTTACCTTCACTCTGCGGTCCAACTCATACAAAACCATCTCAGCTAGGTTGAGGTCGGGTGATTGTGGAGGCCAGGTCATCTGAAGCAGCACTCCGTCACTCTCCTTCTTGGTCAAATAGCCCTTACACAGCATGGAGGTGTGTTTTGGGTCATTGTCCTGTTGAAAAACAAATGATAGTCCCACTAAGCGCAAACCAGATGGGATGGCATATCTCTGCAGAATGCTGTGGTAGCCATGCTGGTTAAGTGTGCCTTGAATTCTAAATAAATCACTGACAGTGTCACCAGCAAAGCAACCCCACACCATCAAACCTCCTCCTCCATGCTTCACGGTGGGAAGCACACATGTGGAAATCATCCAATTCACCTACTCTGCATCTCACAAAGACATGGCGGTTGGAACCCAAAATCTCAAATTTGGACTCATCAGACCAAAGGACAAATTTCCACCAGTCTAATCCCCATTGCTCGTGTTCTTCAAGTCTCTTCTTATTGGTGTCCTTTAGTAGTGGTTTCTTTGCAGCAATTCGACCATGAAAGCCTGATTCAGTTGATGTTGAGATGTGTCTGTTACTTGACTCTGTGAAGCATTTATTTGGGCTTCAATCTGAGTTGCAGTTAACTCTAATGAACTTGTCCTCGGCAGCAGAGCTAACTCTGGGTCTTCCTTTCCTGTGGTGGTCGTCATGAAAGCCAGTTTCATCATAGCGCTTGATGATTTTTGCGACTGAATTTCAGGAAACGTAAAATGTTCTTGACATTTTCTGGATTGACTGACCTTCATGCCTTAAAGTAATGATGGACTGTCATTTCTCTTTGCTTATTTGAGTTGTTCTTGCCATAATATGGACCTGGTCTTTACCAAATAGGGCTATATTCTGTATACCACCCCTACCTTGTCACAACACAACTGATTGGCTCAAATGCGTTAAGGAAAGAAATTCCACAAATGAACTTTTAACAAGGCACACCTGTTAAATGAAATGCATTCCAGGTGACTACCTTATGAAGCTGGTTGAGAGAATGCCAAGAGTGTGAAAAGTTGTCATCAAGGCAAAGGGTGGCTACTTTGAAGAATCTCAAATATAAGATATATTTTGATTTATTTAACACTTTTTTGATTACAACATAATTCCATATGTGTTATTTCATAGTGTTGATGTCTTCACTATTATTCTACAATGTGGAAAATAATAAAAAATTAAGAAAAACCCTGGAATGAGTAGGTGTGTCCAAACTTTTGACTGGTACTGTATAATAAATAATCGTACTTGTGTACTGTTTTTGATTTTGTGGTTTTCTTTGCCATTTCCTCCAGAAGCTCTCTAGTAACTGTGTATGATAAATAGACTATGTTCAATGTAAACCCTCTAAATTGCTGCATTGCCCCAATTAAATTGTTCAGGGGGTGGGATGGACGGATGCACTTACTGTATGTCATCCAAAATCCTATATTCTGTATGATTTCCTGCTAAAGCATTGGACAACAGAGCTTTTCTCTAGCAGCTCAAATAGGATATCAGCCAATTCCCTCATAGTATACAGTAATACCATATAATTATACAATACTATAACCCAGTTAGGGCTAGATTTACTCTCACAAAGTTTGCTGCAGTTGTTTACAGAAGAGGGGTACTGTTAGCCCAATACTTGTCAGTTAGACTGTGCTGGTAGACTGTAGAGTGGGTGGCGTGCTTCAGCCACAGCTGTTGTGTGTGTGGGAGAGCATTTTTGTGTTTCTGTCAATCTGTCCTAATGTTTAAATCACGTCTAACTATACACTCTGTCTGTCTCTCTCGCTCTCCTTTCTCCTCATCTCTTTCTCTCTCTTCCTCTCTTCCTCACTATTGTCCTCTCCTCTTCTCTCCTTCCCTTTTCTATTTCTCCCTCTCTCTCTCCTTCTCTCATTCTCTCTCTGTCTCTCCTCTTCTTCTCCTCCTCACTCCTCTTCCTTTCAGTGGGTGTACCAGAGGGTCGTCGGCCCCTCAGTGTTGCTAGACAGTCTGGGGACAGAGCCTCAGTAAGTACGACACACTGCGTCACAATGCGATACAATAACTTAATTTCCATTTACATGACAGAATACAAGTCACCTGTGCATGGTCATGTTCACTAGGACACACTGTAGCAAAACTTTTTGAAATGGTAAACAAGTTGATTTTGTAGTATTGGTCAAGTTCAGGTAGTAGGCTATCTCCTCGTTTCCCCTCTGTTTCCTACCTACCGAGCACACCAAAAAACACACTCTGGATACAGTGTCAGAAATAAGTCCCTCTTACCAGCTTAAACCTGCTTCCCTGCCTGAACCAAATTTTTATGTCCATATCAACTCACAGTTTTATCCCTCTGCAAAAAATCACTTAACATCAACTAACATAAATCCTTTCTCTCTCCTGTCCCCATTTTAATGAATCCCCTTTTGCCTGTTTAGCTGCATGTCCATCCACCCTGATGGTTATGTCACAGTGGACTAAACATCCAGGCCAGATAAACATAGAAGTGTTTCTGTTCTCTTCCCTCCGAGATGTAATCATCATTCAGTGATGGTCTAAGGTAGTGCACTATATAGAGAATAGGGTGCCATTTGGGATGCATTTGGGCCGTAATTATCCTTCATTATCTGTGGTCGTGACTGTCAGTCACTCCTCCACATAATAACAGTCATTCTTTTAGAATAATAAAGACAGCATAGCCTGGCACAGCGCTTTAAATGCCACATCTCCCAGGACTGTTCAGTTCTGCTCTGTATAGTGCGGCCTGGGATTCTCTGCCCACACTAGCTAACCACACACAGACACACACACACATACATATGCATGCACACTGTATTCTGTGATTATATTATGGAACCAGAACCCAAAGACAATTGGCTATATTTAAACAGTACCAGTCAAAAGTTTGGACTCACCTACTCATTCCAGGGTTTTTCTTTATTTTTACTATTTTCTGCATTGTAGAATAATAGTGAAGACAATCAAACCATGAAATAACACATATCGAATCGTGTAGTAACCAAAAAAGTGTAAAACAAATATTTTATATTTGAGATTCTTCGAAGTAGCCACCCTTTGCCTTGATGACATCTTTGCACACTCTTGGCATTCTCTCAACCAGCTTCATGAGGTAATCACCTGGAATGCATTTCAATTAATAGGTGTGACTTGTTAAAAGTTAATTTGTGGGATTTCTTTCGCATTTGAGCCAATCAGTTGTGTGACAAGGTAGGGGTGGTATACAGAAGATAGCCCTATTTGGTAAAGGCCAAGTCCATATTATGGCAAGAACATCTCAAATTAACAAAGAGAAGTGACAGTCCATCATTACTTTAAGACATGAAGGTCAGTCAATATGGAAGATTTCAAGAACTTTGAACGTTTCTTCAAGTGCATTCACAAAAATCACCACGCGCTATGATGAAACTGGCTCTCATGACAACCGCCACAGGAAAGGAAGACCCAGAGTTAGCTCTGCTGCCGAGGATAAGTTCATTAGAGTTAACTGCACCTCAGATATATACTGTATATATCTGTTTGCACAATTGCCGAGGAAATTATGTTCAGTACAGTCATCTTTGGTTCCACTGTCATTGTTTTTATCCTTGTTTACTTGTGGTTTTGTTTGCACTATCTGTTTCTCACCCATCTCTCACTCATCTCTAATCCATCTTTCCCCGTATCTCCCCCATCTCTCCCCCGTCTCTCACCCGTATCTCCCCCATCTCTCCCCTGTCTCTCACTCGTATCTCCCCCATCTCTCACTCGTATCTCCCCCATCTCTCAACCGTATCTCCCCCATCTCTCCCGTCTCTCACCCATTTGTCACCTGTATCTTCCCCATCTCTCCCCCATCTCTCACCCATATCTCCTCATCACTCCTCCATCTCTCCTCCATCTCTCACCCATATCTCCCCCGTATCTCTCCCCCATCTCTCACCCGTATCTACCCATCTCTCCCCCATCTCTCACTCATATCTCACCCATCTCTCACCCGTATCTCCCCCATATCTGCCCCATCTCTCACCTGTATCTCTCCCATCTCTCACCCGTATCTCCTCCATCTCTCCCCCATATCTCCCCCATCTCTCCCTCGTCTCTCACCCATTTGTCACCCGTATCTCCCCCATCTTTCACCCATCTCTCTCCTGTATCTCTCCCATCTCTCACCCCTATATCCCCCATCTCTCCCCCATATGTCTGTCTGTAACTTAGTCGCCACCACTGACAAAGATCCCCACCTGTAAATTGCGAGTGGCCACCCTCCTGCCCCCTCGCCTTATCTCCTCTTTCTCCTCCCACAATAAAAATAACTTCCTGGTGGAGGTGGAGCTTGATAGGCCCCGTCCCTCCTCCTGCGGGCCTCGTGACTCCCCAACACTACACAGACTGATAGACGTGGTAAGGTTAGCATATGGCCCTGAACTGATCAACTGATCTCACATCTGTAAATTAATACCCAGGCTAAAACTGGGGCATTTTCTGACTTGTGCACTTCTGTAACTACAGTACTAAGCTAAATGTGTGTTTCTATGTGTGTTTCTGTGCCTGTTTGCCTTCCTGTGTGTGTGCGTGTGTTTGTATGTGACAGGATGGTGGTTCTCAGAGCCCAAAGAGGTCATCCCTGCCGCGGCCTGCCTCTATCCTGAGCCGGCGTACCCACCACCACCCACACGACCAGGAGGAGAGCTCCACCTCAATCACCAGCTCCGGCTCCACCGCACCCCGCAGACCTACGTGTAAGTCCCTTCTCCTGGTTTCTCTCTTTCTGCCTGTCTCTCTCGCTCTTGATTTTTCTCTTGATCTTTCTCTCGCTCTATCTCTCTCCTTTGTTTAATCCTCTTCCGCTCCTGCTCTCCTCTAGCGTTCCGTACAGAGGTCAGGGCGGAGCATAGGACAGGACGCGCCCCTAGTTGGACAGGTAGAGAGGAACTCTCAATCCCATCCAGTCTCATCCATGTCTCACTCTGTCCCCCGTTTCAACTGGATTCACTTCCATTCTCATCCAGTCTCACCTTGTCATCCAGTCTCACCTTGTCCTGCAGTATCTCACCTAGTCCTGCAGTATCTCACCTAGTCCTGCAATGTCTCACCTAGTCTCATCTTGTCTCACATGATCTGACCCAGTTCGTCTCTCTGTGTGTTCAAGATCACATCTCTGTCTCATCCTTAGTAGTTAGTAATCAAGTTGTTCAAGCCTATAGTTTGGGCTTCATTTACGTCTTTCATTCTAGTAACTACACTGTTTCATCCCGTTTGTGTGTGTTTTGAGCCATTCTTCATCTTACTAACTTAAATACTTTGGTGGAGTAATGTTAGCCTGGTACCAGATCTGTTTGTTCTGTCTTGCCAACTCATATGGACCATAGACAACAGAAAATGGCAAGACTGCACATATAGATCTGGGACCAGGCTAGAGTAATGGTGAGAGATGCCCAACCTCTGATTGACCTTTGTGTAACCTCTCTGTATGACCTCTATGACCTTTCTATGACCTCCCCACACCCAGGCACACAGTCGATGCGTTCCCGCTCGCTGTGCAGCGGCCCCACCACACCCCGCACCCCAGGGTCCACAGCCATCACCCCTGGAACCCCTCCCAGCTACAGCTACTCCTGCCGCACACCCGGGACCCCTCGCACCCCCGGCACACCACGTTCACTCAGCCTGCTGCAGGAGAAGAAGGTACAGTGTGCATCCCAAATGGCACCCTTTTCCTTATGTAGTGCACTACTTTTGACCAGGAATCAATGCTGTTATACTGTACTCAGCTGAGGCAGCTACTCTATATGTGTTTTCAATTAGACGAATACAGTGCATTCGGAAAGTATTCAGACCCCTTGACTTTTTACACATTTTGTTACATTACAGCCTTATTCTAAAATTGATTACATCGTTTTCCCCCCTCATCAATCTACACACAACACCCCATAATGACCAAGCAAAAAAAGTTTTGTAGAAATGTTTGCTAATTTATCAAATAAAATAAAAAAACGGAAATATCACGTTTACATGAGTATTCAGACCCTACAAGCTTTGCACATCTGTATTTGGGGAGTTTCTTCTGCAGATCCTCTCAAGCTCTGTCATGTTGGATGGGGAGCGTCGCTGCACAGCTTCTCCAGAGATGTTCGATCGGGTTCAAGTCTGGGCTCTGGCTGGGCCATTCAAGGACATTCAGAGACTTGTCCTGAAGCCACTCCTGAAAAACATCCCCACAGCATGATAATGCCACCACCATGCTTCACCGTAGGGATGGTGCCAGGTTTCCTCCAGACGTGGCGCTTGGCATTCAGGCCAAAAAGTTCAATCTTTGTTTCATCTGACTAGAGCATCTTGTTTCTCATGGCCGTAGTCCTTGAGCTTCCTCTTGGCAAACTCCAAGCGGGCTGTTGTGTCTTTTACTGACGTCTGTTCACTCTACTATTAAGGCTTGATTGGTGGAGTGCTGCAGAGATGTTTGTCCTTCTGTAAGGTTCTCCCATCTCCACAGAGGAACTCTGGAGCTCTGTCAGAGTGACCAACGAGTTATTGGTCACCTCGCTGACCAAGGCCCTTCTCCCCCGATTGCTTAGTTTGGCCAGGCGGCCAGCTCTAGGACGAGTCTTGGTGGTTCCAAACTTCTTAATTTAAGAATGATTGAGGCCACTGTGTTATTGGGGACCTTTAATGCTTCAGGAATTTTCTGGTACCCTTCCCCAGATCTGTGCCTTGACACAATCCTATCTCGGAGGTCTACGGACAATTTCTTTGACCTCATGGCTTGGTTTTTGCTCTTACATGCACTGTCAACTGTAGACAGGTGTGTGTCTTTCCAAATAATGTTCAATCAATTGAATTTACCTCCAATCACTCCAATCAAGTTATAGAAACATCTCAAGGATGATCAAAGGAAACAGGATGCACCTGAGCTCAATTTCGAGTCTCATAGCAAAGGATCTGAATACCACTGAAATTAAGGTTTTTCTGTTTTATATTTTTAATACATTTGCAAAAATGTATAAAAACCTGTTTTCACTTTGTCATTATGGGGTATTGTGTGTAGATTGATGAGGAACATTTATTTAATACATTTTAGAATAAGGCTGTAATGTAGCTAAATGTTGAAAGAGTCAAGGGGTCTGAATACTTTCCGAATGCACTGTATATAATTGTATTTTATGGATTTATCCTTTATTTATTCAGGAGATCATATTGAGATTAGCTAATCTTTTTTCCAAATGAAACCTGAGTATATCATGGTATCAATTCAACTTTTGGCAATTAATTTATTCAAGGTGGCTCTGCTCCGCACCCCTCCCAAGTCCCCCGCCACCACCCCCAAACAGCTCCGCGTCCTCAACCAGCCCCTGCCAGACCTCAAGAACGTCAAGTCTAAGATCGGCTCCACAGACAACATCAATTACCAGCCCAAGGGGGGACAGGTTAGTGATCGTCCCTGGGTTTCTACTATACCCCCTCCTCCCTCGCTCTCTTTTCTTCCTTCCCTTATTTATCCTCCCTTCTTTTTACCTCTTTATGCTCTGTTTCTGCCTCTCTTTCTACCTCAGTCTTGTTTTGTATTTGACTAATGCTGTAGCTGCTGGTTCCTGCTGGTTCCAGACTTTCCTCCCAGGCTTTTATCCCCTGTTCCACCCTCCTCAGTCCCTTCCTCTCCCTGTCTTTTGTGTCCCTCTCCACGTTTATAGTCTGTCGCTCCATTGTTACTGTAGCTCTGTCATCCCTCCCTCAGTCTGTCTGTCTGGTCATTGTTTGCTGGGTTTTAAAAGGAGGGCAATGAGAAAAACACCTCATTTTGGAGTAGCAGCTGAGCTTTTCAGATGGGCGAGATGGGAAAAGGACATTGTTGTGATGAAGAAAGACCTACACAGTATGAATCTTCTTGGAGGATGAGTGCTTGTGGCATTTTCTCTGTAATATCCCTCTGTAGCTCACCATCGACGCTAGAGAATATTCTGGAACACCTCTACCTCTCTTGCCTCCCATACGGGCTCAGCCAAAACAAGGCTTACACCCCTGGGTAGTGTCTTCCCACCACCGCTGGCAAACTAGACTCAACTCCTGGGTGACTGGCTGGCTGCAAGTGTCTCTGATAGAGGTTCCAACAGGAAGTGACAACAACCTGAGGTGACTGTCTGGGCACGGGGTTGTCAAGGCTGCTATGCTGCCATTTCCCAACCTCTCAGTGTCTGCATCCAAAAGGACACTCTATTCCCTATAAACTGCACTACGTTTGAGCAGAGCTTATGGACCCTGGTCAAAAGTAGTGCAATAAAGGGAATAGGATGCCATTTTGGACACAGTCTGTGCCTGATTCTGCATTAAACTGCGTTAAATATTAGTCCTCCCTTTGATGCAATGGTGTTTGCTTCGGCTCTTTTGACTCGATGGCTGGGAAACTGTTGGAGTGTTTTGTCAGGGGTATGATAAATCTGTTAGGAGTCTCAGTAGCACAACCCTAGACAGCCACTTAGAAACTCCTCTATTTGTGCCCGTAAGTGAGTAAAGTGTTCAAGAAGCTGATTAATAATTTTGAAACTGACCATACAGTTACTGGAATAGAGGTAGAATGGGGAAGGAGGAGGAGTTGGGGGTTTCTGGTCTTAGTATAATGTCTTAGTCTTAATGTCATTAATTATGGTAGAATATTTCTTCTTAAGCATTCACTGTCTATGAAGCTTTGAATTAAGAGGAATTCCTGTCTAGGATGGATTAAGGTAATCCCTTTAGTTTGATTTCCTTCTTTGTTGCCTGAACTGCTGTTGGCTACTGTTTTAGTTTGACTTTGATTCTTATCCAGGTAACAGAGAGAAGTCTGTATATATTTTACCAGACAACACAACTTTCTGGTTATCTTTCATTCACCTGGGATCACCTCATGTTCTGTCTGTGTGGTTCTTACAGGCCGAATGTCTTTCAGATGTTACTACAAACTGGTCTACCTTCAGCACTTGAAAATCTTTAAACGCCAACACTGGCTGTGTTGGCGTTTAAAGATTTTCAAGTGCTGAAGGTAGACCAGTAACACTGGCTGTGTTACTCCTGTCTGCTGACGTGTTCTCCATCTTATCTCAAGTGTGTCGTCTTGTGTGGGGGAGTCTGTTGTCTTTGTGTGGCCATTGCTGCTGAATGTCTCATACATTGTGCGTCTTTAGTAGGAGGCTATAGTGCAGTGGTCACCAACCTTCTCTGTTTCAAGATCACTTTCTGAGTCAAAATGCAAGTCGAGATCTACCACTCAGATTTGTTTTAACATGACTTAAATGTAAGCCTATGCAACATGAACCTATTAAAAACAGTACTGTAGCAATGAGGTTTATGCAGTAGGCTATAGGCCCAATATATTATCACCGCATATTGGCTTTGGTTGAATCGCCCTGACAAAATATGAGGTAGACTATAATATGATCACACCGATAATAGATCCGTTTTTATATTACTTGTGAGGCACAGCTGAGTGAGCATACATTTATTTTATTTTTTATTTTACTGGGCTTTAAGGTCAGTCTCAACGGAGGGAGAGAGCAGCTCTCAACATCCCCTCCGCTCTCCCTTTCCTCCGCTGACACTGACCAAAAAGGGACACCGTCTTCCAGCTGATGACAAAACTCGAGTCGCACCGCATTATTTCTGCCTCATGCACAAATTCATGTTGTTTCTCCTATTAACAGAAAAAGTATTCCTCAATATTAAAAAAGACCCAAGCCGCTAATTATAATAATGCAAGCCTATCATTACAGCTGCAGTGCTGGTTGTAGCGCAAGTGGAAGTAGGAAGAACGCTCATTTTATGGTTTAAAAAAAGTGTTGAATAAAAGGTGTTGACAGTGCTGACTAAGAACTTAAACATGAACTCACTCATAAAAACAGCAGCTCTTTGCTGCATTTGTTGACAGTTTCTCTCTGGTCATGGTTTTAAAAGTTTTGAAATCTCATTGTATTAACTTTGCTGTAGCTTTCTTTTGCGCCTGATACGTTACTGCAGACACAGTAATCTGAGCCATCTGATTGGCCAGTGGTAGGCCTATAGTGCACTTGATTTGCTATCCGGGCCCGCCGGGAAGGCAGAGTTTGTACCTTCAGACACATGTAATGGTTCAAAATTGGAACACTTCGCCTACCCAGCGAGGGAGGCTGAATTGGTTGCACCTACCTCTAACAGCACGAGACAAAAATGGAAATGCAAGGCTTTATCGTTTGGTTTTTTACAGAAATGTTTGGCGATCAACTAGGAATATCTTGGAGATCGACCAGTCAATGGAGATCGACCAGTTGATAGCGATCGAGGGGTTGGTGACCACTGCTATAATGTATAAGTATTTTCTTAGTACTAAGCTACAGTTTATAAGCCTTTCTCAGGATTGTGGATCCTGCAGCCTTCCATCTTTATTCAGTATGTTCTGTGGAAAGGTAGGGCAGTAGTTTTGACCAGAGCGCTATGGGCCCGGGTCAAAAGTAGTGCACTATATAGGGAATAGGGTTCCATTTTGGACGCACCCGAGGTCTCCCACCTCTTCGGCCTTGGAGAGTGTTTATGTCACCATTCTCATCATCCATTACAGAGACCCATTACTCTGTCAGGACTCCATTCCCTTTCACAGGACTGTTGTTATGGGGATTCAGACCTTCTAGAGAGCACCAATGACTTCTGTCTGTCAACCTGCCACCTCATCCTGGCTCTAGTTATCTCCACCACATGTAGGCACTGTTCCCACTTTCCGTGTAGGTCTACACCAGGGATGGGTATGGGATGTGGATACACAGACCCGCGAGCCACTTCAGCCCCTCATGATGAGTTCAGATTTTTTGTGGCCCCCACCCTCATCAAAGTTGCCAATCCCTGGTCTACACACTTAGGCTGTGTCCCAAATGGCACCTTGTTCCCTATGTAGTGCACTACTTTGGACCCTGGTCAAAGTAATGCACTATATGGAGCCCTATGGACCCTGGTCAAACGTAGTGCACTATATAGGGTATAGAGTGCCATTTGGGATGTACACTTACAGGATACTTCAGTAGACCCTGATACATATACAGTCATGTAGCATAGCAGAACCTATACAGTACTTCCAATCAAGCCAGTACCAGTAGCAGACCTACAGTATCCCATATACAGTACAGTGACTCCCTCTGTACCGGTACCCAATGTATATAGTCTCCACGTTGTTATTTTATCGCTGCTCTTTAGTTATTTGTTACTTTTATTTATGATTTTTAAAAAAAAACTGCATTGTTGGTTAAGGGCTTGTAAGAAAGCATTTCACTGTAAGGTTGTTGTATTCGTTGTATTCGGCGCATGTGACAAATAAAATGTGATTTGATTTGATATGGAGATCGCTCCTACGCCTGGTCTCTCTCATCTTATGTCTGTCTGCTGCACACAGTGTGACATGGGCCCACATGCCAGCCAACGACCCACTGGTATACAGTACCTCCGTCTACCAAGCCCCCTCTTATCCCCTCACACACTCTGTCACACACAAGATACAAACACATGCCAAATCTTGGTAGGAACTGAAGTCCGTCTTGGACCCAGAGTTCATTTCAGAGTACTTTTCCATTTGTTTGTGTATCAAAGGGCTAATGCTCTATTCTACCACACCTATATGGAATGATAGAAAGGGTCATGAACTCCACCTACATGCTGTATCTACTGACATATCATCACTATAATGCAGGGTTCCCCAACCGGCAGCCCGCTGGCCGAATTTCAACTGCAGGGGATTTTATTTATTTTTGGGGGGGGGGGGGCATAAAATACTGTAAAAACATCAGCAAATCAGCTCCAATTGATTTACATTTTTAGAATCTGCTCCAAAGTATTCCCATGCATATGGATAGATATACTGTATGTGATCGTATATGTTTTTATTATACTGTATCTCATTTGGCTTCTTGTGGTCAATTTGCGTCTGAATCTAGTTGATGATCCCTGCTAAAAAACATGTAACCCTCTATTGAATCTCCATTCAGCACTCCTCTGATCATCATCAACAGTTGTCCTGCATTCATACATACCTGTTCTCTTCACGTTGTGCCTATACATCTCTTCCATAACATAGAATAAGCTAAGCATCCATCGTCATCCCCACCTAAATAGCCACATTATATCTCTGTATTTCCTCTAGATTCAGATTTTAAACAAGAAGCTGGACTTCAGTCACGTACAGTCAAAATGTGGATCCAAGGATAACATGAAGCATTCTCCTCGTGGAGGCAATGTATGTACCTGTACCTACCGTTCTGTTCCCACTCTCCCTTCTCCTCTCTCTGGCCTAGTTAGTCCAAACTCAGATTGTACAACTGATGCACTGATGGAGACACCCCTGGTCAGAATTGCAAAATTCAGGTAACGTTCCAAAACTTCCCTGGAATTTGGGGAAAGTTCCCAGAAATCTGCAACCCTACCACACAACGGTTATGCAAACGTTGTTGTGCGTAAAAACTCATTAAAAAAATGTGTTGTATATCATAACCATTGTGTCATACTGCCTAGTGCATCAGTTGTACAACCTGAGTATGTACTAGGCCTCATTTTCTGTCCCTCTATTGGGAGATGAGTGGACTGTGTCCCTCTCTAGCACACGTCCGTACAAGGGGCACCCCCACCATCAGCCAGTATTCCAATTACAGGGGGGTGGGGGAGACTGGGCAGCCCCTTAATAAATCAGGGTCCTCCCCATAACAATTTAAATATCAAGAAAATTCTAATATCAAGTCATTGTATAATTCAAACCCTGCCACCACCCCTGCTCCTATCCGTCTCTCCAACCCCAGCCCACAGTCTTAGATCAGCCTGTCTGCCTACATGCTCAATCTGGTCCTCGGTCCTCTACATTGATTTGAACCTTTATTAGGATCCCCATTAGCCGACGCCAATAGAGACAGCTAGTCTTACTGGGGTCCGACAACAAAAAATACTTTATAGACCCAGAACCAAATCTACAATGCAGTTAGCTCTGAGATGAACCAACTCCCACCTTGGCATGTTTACAGAACTCTCCAATTTGACTGTGAGTGAAGATCTCTCCTGGTCTCTCCCTTGAAAAGCAAACAGTAGACTCAGTTCCATTTATCTCTGAACCCAGAAACAAATCTATCTAGCTCCTATCTAGCTACTACTAGCTAGCTAGCTACTGTCATGGGAGTACAGTTCCATTGTTATGTGCACAAGACTAAAACTACATAAATCACTGAATCCCTTTCCTGAGCACTTTGCCCTGTATGGTTCAGTATCTTATCTGATGATTAAAACTGAAGTCTCCACTTCTTGTTCGTCATTCATTTGTAATATATACCCACTCTAGTGATGGATGTATATATATATTCAATGCAACAATGAGGGTGTTGATGCAGTATCATCAACACTTGTGCATCAATCTTCCATGCAGAGTCCACCTACTTGTGCTCAGAATCCAACAATCACTTGTACCTCACTGTACCTTTTATGAGATGGAACGCAATATGGAATATTCAAACCTAGAGAAGTATTAAAACTTCACAGTATTGGCCTTAAAGTGGCGTAGGCCTGTAGAGAATATGCATATGTATACGGATGTGTGTTATAAGCATACGTGGTATATACAGAAGTACAACATGAGAGGATATATCCAAATTGTGGTGAGAGAAATGCAATAGGAGGAAAAATGTTTTCTACTGTTTTTCTATGAAGCTCCAGCTGTGACCGCCAACCAGATTACCTCGTTGCCTATCTCTCTCTTCTTCCTCTGCTCTCTCTAACTTTTTCTTTCTTTCTTTCTCTCCGCTTCAATCCACTGCTCACTGTTTCTCTTCCTCTTTTGACAATCTGCTGGCCTCTGACTTTCCTTTTGGTTCTCTTCCCCACTCGCTGCATGTCTAGCGTGATACATGTTATAAATGTTGTAAATGTCTTAAGATGTTTTGTACTCCGCAGCCCGACCAATCCTGCTATTTCATGTTTGTGTCGCAATCAAACTTGCTTTGTCTCCTTACAGCTATAGCAGGCCCGGCCCAAAAAGTGTGACTGTTTTAGAAAGAAATCCTGTGTCTCAGCCATTTTTGATGCATCCCAAACATCACCCTATTCCCTAAATAGACATCTGATCAGGACCCATAGGGCTCTGTTCAAAAGTAGTGTACTATATAGGGAATATGGTGCCATTTGGGTTGCAGAGCAGGCACAGTCTCTGTTTGGAACAGACAGTCTGAGTAATCGTGGCAGATTCAGCACCTTGTCTCCCTGCTGACAGGCATACAGTACATACAGCATGTCAGGGGATGTTACATTACGCTCATAGAATTAGATTCACTAGAACAGCTCCATCCCCATTTAAGTCAATTGCTGTGCTCTCAGGGGCTTTTTTCCTATTCTATTCATTGTACTGCATATCTACAGTATGTTTACACTAGCTAGCTTTCCCTGAGGATCAGACTAGCTCAGCTGTCGACACAAGGCTCAAAGGTCACCGTGGTTACATAAAGAAAGCAAACACAAAGTGTCATGGCCGTCAGTGAGAGACAAACAGGTCTCTCTTGGCTGATATTTTCTAACTGTAAAGATGTAATGACCATGCTAGCCATGGTCGAAGTAAGAGGGGCTGTGTCTTATATCAGAGCTAATTTGAGACAGTACTCTGCAGGAGGAGGAAACGTGAGTCTCTTACTCCTAATACACTTGGTGTCTCTCCTCCATCCATCCCTCTCTCACAAACACATACAGCATATGTTTTACTATTCTCGTGGGGACCTAAAATTGATTCCCATTCAAAATCCTATTTTCCATAACCCCTAAACCTTACCCTTACCCTAACCCTAACCCTAATTGTAAACCTAACCCTAAACCTAACCTCTAAGCCTAAGATAGCCTTTGTCATCATGGGGAACTGGAAAATGTCCTCACGAGAGAGAATTGTTCTTGTTTGACTGTCCTTGTGGGGACTTTTGGGGATTTCCAGTACCCACGTGGATAGTAAGCCCCCCCCCCCCCCAACACACACACACACACACACACTCCTGTTCTCTCGTTGTAGTATGCTCTCTCTTACACACATACCTCCTCTCTTTCTTTGTGTTATGGTACCCCTTTCTATCTCTCTTTCTCTCTCTCTTTCTTTTTCTCTCTCTCTCTCTCATTTTATGGTATCTCTCTCACACAGTCACCCATTAGAGTGCTAGGGAGATGCAGGACTGTGTACAGCATCTCAAACAATCACAACCTATTCCCTATTTAGTGCACTACTTTTGACCGGGGCCCATAAGGCACTATATAGGGAATAGGGTGCCATTTGGGATGTGACCCGTGTTCACCTTTTCACCTGGTTCTACCTGGCATTGACAATTGGCATTGACACCTCTATGAAATTGTCATGCCAGACCGTTTGGCTTGACAGTGAAAGCAATGGAGTTGGAAAGAGCACAAACAGATCTTGGACCAGCCTATCTCCTTTACGGCTGGGATTTCTGGTTCTTAGAGGTGAAAGGTCTAGCTAGTGTAAACAATGTGAAAATGAAAAGATTGATGGGTAGATTAGTTATGCAGACGCCAGCCAACTCACACCCATTGTTTTCACTAACACCAACCACAGCTCCTTCTTTCTCAATACGTTCACTAGCATTCTGCATGGTCAGGTTCCAGTATAGCGTGTATCTATCAGATACTATTGCAACCCAAGCCTATATGCGTGGCGGTACAAGATTAGAAAACAGGTAAATTGATGGTAGGCCACACAGTAGTCATGTTCTATTAAATCATCTTAATTTTTCCCTTCTGATTTGTCACTGTTTTATTGACAGATGCGTATGCTTCTGTTGTGCTTGCTTTCTCATTCACTCATTCACTCACTCATTCACTCACACGGTATCTGTTGTGCCTGTTGGATGTTGGTGTCCTTCCTTCCTTCTCTCTCTCTTCAGATCACTTATGTGCATAATTGCTGCATAACCTCTTCTGTGTCTTTGCCTGTGGCTAATTCCAAATGTGCATTTTTATTGGCTAATAATCTATGGCTAATATTCTGAATGTGCACTTTGTCTTTTCAGCCTCAGTTTTCACAGATAAAGCCAGAAGTAAAACGTCTCTTTTTCATTCCTGACCGTGGTTGGGTTGGTTGTCATAAGGCAACAGCTCTTCATAACAGAATGAGAGGGTTGTCGTAAATTGTCCTTATGTGCACCTGACGTTTACTACAAACAGATAGTAGTCAGTGCTTGACTTGGGCTGATAATAATACATACACTGAGTGTACCAAACAGTAAGAACACCTGCTCTTTTCAGACTGACCAGGTGAATCCAGGTGAAAGCTATAATCCCTTATTGATGTCACCTGTCAAATCCACTTCAATCAGATCATTCTATCACAGATCACGCGTTACATAGCTAGTCAACTGGATAGATAGATGGGTAGATCCAGTCATTTTCATCAGAGACAGGAGATGTTACTGTAGTTCTTCGAGGTCGTTGCCTCTTGATCCCTCCCAGGATAATGGGTAAACAGGTGATCACCAGAACCAGGTACCTCTGACCAGGTGTTCCTCTACAGGTGCAGATACAGACCAAGAAGATTGACCTGAGTCATGTGACCTCCAAGTGTGGATCCTTGGACAACATTCGCCACCGGCCAGGTAAACAACCTGCTCTACCTGTGTACCGGTATTATACGTGTATGTGATGTGTTTCTGTTGATTATTTATGTGATGTGTATTATGTGATGTGTATTTTATATGGGAGCAGCAGTGCTTGTATGTCCAAGGCGTATTTCTCTGTCTTGGACAATAAAGTTGGACAAAATATTGATCTTATCTACCTGGGTCACCCCACACTGACAGTTGAGATATATGGGAACCTACAGTCAATCTACAACGCACTAAAACCATGTTGGGCTTGTATAGGAATTAGACTTTTACCTTACTGTAGATAAAGGAGTGATAGAGCATCATAGGATGCATCTCAAATGGCACACTAATACCTATATAATGCACCACTTTTGTCCAGAGACATATGGGTATGGGCTGTAGTCAAAATTTGTGCACTATAAGGAAAATGGTGCCATTTAGGATGTGTACGTACAGTAAGTAAATCACGTGTGGTTTGTGATGCGGAAAAATCCCCCCTGCTCTGAGAGTGGTGACTGACTGCTGCGTCAGAGTCCTACACCGCCATCTGGTGGTCATACTGATGATCAGCTTCTGTTCAATATAATACATTCACACTGCTACACTCAATTCAATTCAGTTCAATTCAAAGGGCTTTATTGGCATGGGAAACATATGTTTACATTGCCAAAGCAAGTGGAATAGATAATAAACAAAAGTGAAATAAACAATAAAAAATATAAAGTAAACATTACACTCACAAAAGTTTCAAAGGAATAGAGACATTTCAAAAGTCATGTTATGGCTGTGTACAGTGATATAACGATGTGAAAATAGTTCAAGTTCAAAAGGGAAAATAAATAACCATAAATATGGGTTGTATGTACAATCATGTTTGTTCTTCACTGGTTGCCCTTTTCTTGTGGCAACAGGTTACAAATCTTGCTACTGTGATGGTACGCTGGTATTTCACCCAATAGATCAAATCAAAATCAAATGTTATTAGTCACATGCACCGAATACAACAGGTGTAGACCTTACAGTGAAATGCTTACTTACGAGCCCCTAACCAACAGTGCAGTTTTAAAAAATATGGATAAGTTTAAGAGATAAAAGTAACAAGTAATTAAAGAGCAACAGTAAAAAATAACAATATATACAGGGGGGTGCCGGTACAGAGTCAATGTGCGGGGGCACCAGTTAGTTGAGGTAGTATGTACATGTGGGTAGAGTTATGGGATATTAAGTTCTATTTGTTTTCAAATTCTTTGTGGGTCCGTGTAATCTGGGGGAAATATGTGTCTCTAATTTGGTCATACATTTGGCAAGAGGTTAGGAAGTGTAGCTCAGTTTCCACCTCATTTTGTGGGCAGTGTGCACATAGCCCGTGTTTTCTTGAGAGCCATGTCTGCCCACGGCGGCCTCTCTCAATAGCAAGGCTATACTCGCTGAGTCTGTACATAGTCAAAGCTTTCCTTCATTTTGGGTCAGTCACAGTGGTCAGGTATTCTCCCACTGTGTACTCTCTGTTTAGGGCCAAATAGCATTCCAGTTTGCTCAGTTTTTTGGTAAATTCTTTCCAATGTGTCAAGTAATTATCTTTTTGTTTTCTCATGATTTGGTTGGGTTTAATTGTGTTGCTGTTGCTGTCCTGGGACTCTGTAGGGTCTGTTTGTGTTTGTGAACAGAGCCCCAGGACCCGCTTGCTAAGGGGATTCTTCTCTAGGTTAAGTGAAGGCTTTGTTATGGAAGGTTTGGGAATCACTTCCTTTTAGGTGGTTGTAGAATATAACAGATATTTTCTGGATTTTGATAATTAGCGAGTATTGGCCTAATTCTACTCTGCAGGCATTGTTTGGTGTTTTACATTGTACACGGAGGATGTCTCAATTTGGTGTTTGTTCCATTTTGTGAATTCTTGGTTGGTGAACGAACCCCAGCCCTCACAACCATAAAGGGCAGTGAGTTATTTAACTGATTCAATAATTTTTTGCCAGATCCTAATGGGATGTCAAGTTTTATGTTCCTTTTGATGGCGTCGAGGACCCTTCTTGGCTTGTCTCTCAGATCGTTCACAGCTTTGTGTAAGTTACCTGTAGTGCTGATTTTTAGACCGATGTAGGTTGAAGAGTTTTTTGTGTGCTCTAGGGCAACGGTGTCTAGGTGGAATTTGTATTTGTTGTCCTGGTAACTTTACGTTTTTTGGAACACCATTATTTTTGTCTTACTGAGATTTACTGTCAGGGTGCAGGTCTGACTAGGTACTAGGTACTTCTGTGGGCCCTCCTTGGTTGGGGACAGAAGCATGAGATCATCAGCAAACAGTAGACATTTGACTTCAGATTCTAGTAGGGTGAAGCCGGGTGCTACAGACTGTTCTAGTGCCCTCGCAAATTCATTGATATATATGTTAAAGAGGGCGGGGCTCTATGGAAAGAAATGTGTGTTTTTTGCCTATTTTAACAGCACACTTGTTGTTTGTGTACATGGATTTTATAATGTTGTATGTCATTCCCCCAACACCGCTTTCCATCAATTTGTTTAGCAGACCCTCATGCCAAATTGAGTCATAAGCTTTTTTGAAATCAACAAAGCATGAGAAGATTTTGCCTTTGTTTTGGTTTGTTTGTTTGTCATTTAGGGTGTGCATGGTGAATACGTGGTCTGTCATATATAGTCATTTGGTAAAAAGCCAATTTGACATTTGCTCAGTACATTGTTTTCACTGAGGAAATCAGTGGTGGTCAATGCCGTTTAAGATGAGGCAGGACGATTCTTTTTTTCTCATGAGCATGGCCTTATTTCTATTACAGCATATTGGATGATTGTCATTCATATTCCATTCACCCAGTTCAATGTAACATCGATAGGTTTAAGCTACTATATGATACTCACATTTTCCCTAAACCCATCATGAGGTTGCTACAACCTAGCCTATGAATGAAAGTTTACAACGTACACAGGCCGAGAGGAAAATGTTAGTGACACGTTCAATACCGCCTTGCAAACTCTTGCCTGCATCTAGCTGATCTAGGGTGTAATCATAGTCCAACATTTGCAAACGAGAGTTTCTATTTGTGACAAATCATGTTATGTTTATCCCTGTTTTGTTCTGTTTGCTTCTGTTTAAGAAACATTTTACAACAGAATAGGCAGAATAAATACACCCCGGATAAAACGTAAACACAGTTCACTTTCCTATCAGCCATGTTGTATTCCTTCTTGCATCAAAGCACTTTCCTCCTCTCACCTTTTCCCTTCGCTTGTG
This sequence comes from Salvelinus namaycush, assembly GCF_016432855.1. Lineage (NCBI taxonomy): Eukaryota > Metazoa > Chordata > Actinopteri > Salmoniformes > Salmonidae > Salvelinus > Salvelinus namaycush. The sequence continues at coordinate 24,544,129 of NC_052319.1, read as the reverse complement.
GACTTCAGTGCACAACACATCAGCTGTATGTGACCATGCGAAAAAACCTTTCCAAGCCAAACCATTACATAACCGCTACACATAGCCTACATCGTTGTCACCATATATGCTAAAATAATGTCATAGTCTACATAGCTAATAGAACCTGTATCATTTACGTCTGTAGCCATGAAGTGCTTTGAAAGGCTGGTCATGGCTCACATCAACACCATTATCCCAGAAACCCTAGATCCACTCCAATTTGCATACCGTCCCAACAGATCCACAGATTATGCAATCTCTGTTGCACTCCACACTGCCCTTTCCCACCTGGACAAAAGGAACACCTATGTGAGAATCCTATTCATTGACTACAGTTCAGCGTAGTCATAGTGCCCTCACCATAGTGCCCTCAAAGCTCATCAATAAGCTAAGGACCCTGGGACTAAACACCTCCCTCTGCAACTCGATCCTTGACTTCCTGACAGGCCGCCCCCAGGTGGTAAGGGTAGGTAACAACACATCCGCCTCGCTGATCCTCAACACAGGGGCCCCTCAGGGGTGCGTGCTCAGTCCCCTCCTGTACTCCGTGTTCACTCATGACTGCATGGCCAGGCACAACTCCAACACCATCATTAAGTTTGCCGATGACAACAGTGGTAGGCCTAATCACCGACAACGACGAGACAGCCTATAGGGAGGAGGTCAGAGACCTGGCCGTGTGGTGCCAGGACAACATCCTCTCCCTCAACGTGATCAAGACAAAGGAGATGATTGTGGACTACAGGAAAAAGAGGACCAAGCACGCCCCGTTCTCATCGACGGGGCTGTAGTGGAGCAGGTTGAGAACGTCAAGTTCCTTGGTGTCCACATCACCAACAAACTAACATGGTCCAAGCACACCAAGACAGTCGTGTATAGGGCACGACAAAACCTATTCCCCCTCTGGAGACTGAAAAGATTTGCATAGGTCCTCAGATCCTCAAAAGGTTCTACAGCTGCACCATCGAGAGCATCCTGACTGGTTGCATCACTGCCTGGTATGGCAACTGCTTGGCCTCCGATCGCAAGGCACTACAGAGGGTAGTGCATACTTCCCAGTACATCACTGGGGCAAAGTCCTGCCATCCAGGACCTCTATACCAGGCGGTGTCAGAGGAAGGCCCTAAAAATTGTCAGAGACTAGTCAAAGACCACCCTAGTCAGGAGCGCCAAGTCGAGGTCCAAAAGGCTTCTAAACAGCTTTTACCCCCAAGCCATAAGACTCCTGAACATCTAATCAAATGGCTACCCAGACTATTTACACCGCTGCTACTCGCTGTTGTTATCTATGCATAGTCACTTTAATAACTCTACCTACATGTACATATTACCTCAATTACCTCAACTAACCGGTGCCCCCACACATTGACTATGTACCGGTACCACCCTGTATATAGTCTCGCTATTTTTTTTTACTGCTGCTCTTTAATTACTTGTTACTTTTATTTCTTATTCATATTTTTTTTAACTGCATTGTTGATTAGGGGCTCGTAGGTAAACATTTCACTGTAAGGTACATCTGTTGTATTCGGGCGCATGTGACTAATACAATTTGATTTGATTTGTTTTACACCTGGTAGTTTGGTAGATGGGACTACCAGCTCTCTGTAACCTAGAGGGCAACAAATGGTCCGTCTACTCTATACAATGTGTCTTGTAGGATGACAATGTCTGTATTTCCCTGTGTCCTAGTTAACCCATAGAGGTAGTGATCGATTTCCAAAGCATCTTTTCAATTACATTATCAAGTGATATATCAGCAGGGTATGGACCCCAGGAAGACTGTAATCATGGCAACAGCTAATGGGGATCCTGATAAGGACTAAGGGTCTCGTCTGTCTTTTCATCGGTTTGACTAATTATCGATGATAAAGTATAATGATATATTGGAACACCTTTCTCTTTCTCTCTCACCATCTTACCCTTCCTTGTCTTCTTGGCTCTCTCTCCCCTTCCCTCTGCCCCCCTTCTCCATCTCTCCATCTGCTCCACTAGGGGGAGGTAACGTGCGCATAGAAAGTGTGAAGCTGGACTTCAAAGACAAGGCCCAGCCCAAGGTGGGTTCCCTGGATAATGCACACCACACCCCTGGTGGAGGCCTCATTATGGTAAGTCCCATCATACTGTAACCTCATCACAACGAAGATTGGTTGAGTCCCAAATGGCACCCTATTCCTTTATAGGGCCCTATGTGCTCTGGTCAAAAGTAGTGCTCGATAAAGGCAATAAGGTCCCATTTGGGACGCACCACTGATCAGTCGGACATCAGTCTCAAACAGTCTCCTTCAAGGTTAGCACCACTCGAACCCTCCATATGACATCTGTGTGTGTGTGTGGGTATCCCTCACATGTGTGTGTGCATCGGTGTGTGTATTCCCAACCTGTGCGTGTGCATATTCCTAACCTGTGTGTGTGTGCATATCCCCAACCTGTGTGTTTGTGCTTATCCCCAACCTGTGTGTGTGTGCGTATCCCCAACCTTTGTGTGTGTGCGTATCTCCAACCTGTGTGTGTGTGCGTATCCCCAACCTGTGTGTGTGTGCATATTCCTAACCTGTGTGTGTGTGCTTATCCCCAACCTGTGTGTTTGTGCTTATCCCCAACCTGTGTGTGTGTGCGTATCCCCAACCTGTGTGTGTGTGCTTATCCCCAACCTGTGTGTGTGTGCGTATCTCCAACCTGTGTGTGTGTGCGTATCCCCAACCTGTGTGTGTGTGCATATTCCTAACCTGTGTGTGTGTGCGTATCTCCAACCTGTGTGTGTGTGCGTATCCCCAACCTGTGTGTGTGTGCGTATCTCCAACCTGTGTGTGTGTGCGTATCCCCAACCTGTGTGTTTGTGCTTATCCCCAACCTGTGTGTGTGTGCGTATCCCCAACCTGTGTGTGTGTGCGTATCCCCAACCTGTGTGTGTGTGCGTATCCCCAACCTTTGTGTGTGTGCGTATCCCCAACCTGTGTGTGCGCGTATCCCCAACCTTTGTGTGTGTGCGTATCCCCAACCTTTGTGTGTGTGCGTATCCCCAACCTGTGTGTGTGTGCGTATCCCCAACCTGTGTGTGTGCATATCCCCAACCTTTGTGTGTGTGCGTATCCCCAACCTGTGTGTGTGCATATCCCCAACCTTTGTGTGTGTGCGTATCCCCAACCTGTGTGTGTGCGTATCCCCAAACTTTGTGTGTGCGCGTATCCCCAACCTGTGTGTGCGCGTATCCCCAACCTTTGTGTGTGTGCGTATCCCCAACCTGTGTGTGTGCGTATCCCCAACCTTTGTGTGTGTGCGTATCCCCAACCTTTGTGTGTGTGCGTATCCCCAACCTTTGTGTGTGTGCGTATCCCCAAACCTTGTGTGTGTGCGTATCCCCAAACTTTGTGTGTGTGCGTATCCCCAACCTTTGTGTGTGTGCGTATCCCCAACCTTTGTGTGTGTGCGTATCCCCAACCTTTGTGTGTGTGCATATCTCCAACCTGTGTGTGTGCGTATCCCCAACCTTTGTGTGTGTGCGTATCCCCAAACTTTGTGTGTGTGCGTATCCCCAACCTTTGTGTGTGTGCGTATCCCCAACCTTTGTGTGTGTGCATATCCCCAACCTTTGTGTGTGTGCGTATCCCCAACCTTTGTGTGTGTGCATATCTCCAACCTGTGTGTGTGTGCGTATCTCCAACCTGTGTGTGTGCGTATCCCCAACCTGTGTGTGTGTGCGTATCTCCAACCTGTGTGTGTGTGCGTATCTCCAACCTGTGTGTGTGTGCGTATCTCCAACCTGTGTGTGTGCGTATCCCCAACCTGTGTGTGTGTGCGTATCTCCAACCTGTGTGTGTGTGCGTATCTCCAACCTGTGTGTGTGTGTGCGTATCTCCAACCTGTGTGTGTGTGCGTATCCCCAACCTGTGTGTGTGTGCGTATCCCCAACCTGTGTGTGTGTGCGTATCTCCAACCTGTGTGTGTGTGCGTATCCCCAACCTGTGTGTGTGTGCGTATCTCCAACCTGTGTGTGTGTGCGTATCCCCAACCTATGTGTTTGTGCGTATCCCCAACCTTTGTGTGTGTGCGTAACCCCAACCTGTGTGTGTGTGCGTATCTCCAACCTGTGTGTGTGCGTATCCCCAACCTGTGTGTGTGTGCATATCCCCAACCTGTGTGTGTGTGCATATCCCCATTCTGTGTGTGTGTGCGTATCCCCAACCTGTGTGTGTGTGCATATCCCCAACCTGTGTGTGTGTGCGTATCCCCAACCTGTGTGTGTGTGCGTATCCCCAACCTGTGTGTGTGTGCGTATCCCCAACCTGTGTGTGTGTGCATATCCCCATTCTGTGTGTGTGTGCGTATCCCCAACCTGTGTGTGTGTGCATATCCCCATTCTGTGTGTTTGTGCTTCATCCCCAACCTGTGTGTGTGTGCATATCCCCAACCTGTGTGTGCGCGTATCTCCAACCTTTGTGTGTGTGCGTATCCCCAACCTTTGTGTGTGTGCGTATCTCCAACCTGTGTGTGTGCATATCCCCAACCTGTGTGTGTGTGCGTATCCCCAACCTGTGTGTGTGTGCGTATCCCCAACCTGTGTGTGTGTGCGTATCTCCAACCTGTGTGTGTGTGCGTAACCCCAACCTGTGTGTGTGTGCGTATCCCCAACCTTTGTGTGTGTGCGTATCCCCAACCTTTGTGTGTGTGCGTATCTCCAACCTGTGTGTGTGTGTGTAACCCCAACCTGTGTGTGTGTGCGTATCTCCAACCTGTGTGTGTGTGCGTATCTCCAACCTGTGTGTGTGTGCGTAACCCCAACCTGTGTGTGTGTGCGTATCCCCAACCTGTGTGTGTGCGTATCTCCAACCTGTGTGTGTGTGCGTATCCCCAACCTGTGTGTGTGTGCATATCCCCAACCTTTGTGTGTGTGCGTATCCCCAACCTTTGTGTGTGTGCGTATCCCCAACCTGTGTGTGTGCGTATCTCCAACCTGTGTGTGTGTGCGTATCCCCAACCTGTGTGTGTGTGCGTATCCCCAACCTGTGTGTGTGTGCGTATCCCCAACCTTTGTGTGTGTGCGTATCTCCAACCTGTGTGTGTGTGCGTATCCCCAACCTGTGTGTGTGTGCGTATCCCCAACCTGTGTGTGTGTGCGTATCCCCAACCTGTGTGTGTGTGCATATCCCCAACCTTTGTGTGTGTGCGTATCTCCAACCTGTGTGTGTGCATATCCCCAACCTGTGTGTGCGCGTATCTCCAACCTTTGTGTGTGTGCGTATCTCCAACCTTTGTGTGTGCGCGTATCTCCAACCTTTGTGTGTGTGCGTATCTCCAACCTGTGTGTGTGTGCGTATCCCCAACCTGTGTGTGTGTGCATATCCCCAACCTGTGTGTGTGTGCGTATCCCCAACCTGTGTGTGTGCGTATCTCAAACCTGTGTGTGTGTGCATATCCCCAACCTGTGTGTGTGTGCATATCCCCAACCTTTGTGTGTGTGCGTATCCCCAACCTTTGTGTGTGTGCGTATCCCCAACCTGTGTGTGTGCGTATCTCCAACCTGTGTGTGTGTGCGTATCCCCAACCTGTGTGTGTGTGCGTATCCCCAACCTGTGTGTGTGTGCGTATCCCCAACCTTTGTGTGTGTGCGTATCTCCAACCTGTGTGTGTGTGCGTATCCCCAACCTGTGTGTGTGTGCGTATCCCCAACCTGTGTGTGTGTGCGTATCCCCAACCTGTGTGTGTGTGCATATCCCCAACCTTTGTGTGTGTGCGTATCTCCAACCTGTGTGTGTGCATATCCCCAACCTGTGTGTGCGCGTATCTCCAACCTTTGTGTGTGTGCGTATCTCCAACCTTTGTGTGTGCGCGTATCTCCAACCTTTGTGTGTGTGCGTATCTCCAACCTGTGTGTGTGTGCGTATCCCCAACCTGTGTGTGTGTGCATATCCCCAACCTGTGTGTGTGTGCGTATCCCCAACCTGTGTGTGTGCGTATCTCAAACCTGTGTGTGTGTGCATATCCCCAACCTGTGTGTGTGTGCGTATCCCCAACCTTTGTGTGTGTGCGTATCTCCAACCTGTGTGTGTGTGCGTATCCCCAACCTGTGTGTGTGTGCATATCCCCAACCTGTGTGTGTGTGCGTATCCCCAACCTTTGTGTGTGTGCGTATCTCCAACCTGTGTGTGTGTGCGTATCCCCAACCTGTGTGTGTGTGCGTATCCCCAACCTGTGTGTGTGTGCATATCCCCAACCTGTGTGTGCGCGTATCTCCAACCTGTGTGTGTGCGTATCCCCAACCTTTGTGTGTGTGCGTATCTCCAACGTTTGTGTGTGTGTGTGCGTATCCCCAACGTTTGTGTGTGTGTGTGCGTATCCCCAACCTGTGTGTGTGTGCGTATCCCCAACGTTTGTGTGTGTGTGTGCGTATCCCCAACCTGTGTGTGTGTGCGTATCCCCAACGTTTGTGTGTGTGTGTGCGTATCCCCAACGTTTGTGTGTGTGCGTATCTCCAACCTTTGTGTGTGTGCGTATCCCCAACCTGTGTGTGTGTGCATATCCCCAACCTGTGTGTGCGCGTATCTCCAACCTTTGTGTGTGTGCGTATCCCCAACCTGTGTGTGTGTGCGTATCCCCAACCTTTGTGTGTGTGCGTATCCCCAACCTTTGTGTGTGTGCGTATCTCCAACCTGTGTGTGTGCATATCCCCAACCTTTGTGTGTGCGTATCTCCAACCTGTGTGTGTGTGCGTATCTCCAACCTGTGTGTGTGCGTATCCCCAACCTGTGTGTGTGTGCGTATCCCCAACCTGTGTGTGTGTGCGTATCTCCAACCTGTGTGTGTGTGCGTATCTCCAACCTCTGTGTTTGTGCTTCATCCCCAACCTGTGTGTGCGCGTATCCCCAACCTGTGTGTGTGTGCGTATCTCCAACCTCTGTGTTTGTGCTTCATCCCCAACCTTTGTGTGTGCCCGTATCCCCAACCTGTGTGTGTGTGCATATCCCCAACCTGTGTGTGTGTGCGTATCTCCAACCTGTGTGTGTGTGCGTATCTCCAACCTCTGTGTTTGTGCTTCATCCCCAACCTGTGTGTGCGCGTATCCCCAACCTGTGTGTGTGTGCGTATCTCCAACCTGTGTGTGTGTGCATGCATGCGCATGTGTGCGTATCCTTCACCTGTGTGTATGTGTGTGTGTGTGTGTGTGTGTGTGTGCGTGTGCGTGTGCGTGTGCGTGCGTGCGTGCGTGCGTGCGTGCGTGCGTGCGTGCGTGCGTGCGTGCGTGTGTGTGTACCTCCCGTCTATCTCAATTACCCTAACTCCTTGTAGATCGAGAGCCACAAGCTGTTGTTCCGTGACACGGCCAAGGCCCGGGTGGACCACGGGGCGGAGATCATCATGACCCAGTCACCGGTAACGGGCATGTCAGGGACGCTGTCCCCCCACCGCCACAGCCACCTGTCCTCCTCCGACAGCATCAACTTGCTGGAGTCTCCACAGCTAGCCACTCTGGCTGACGATGTCACCGCTGCCCTGACCATGCAGGGTTTGTGAGCGCCTTGACAACCTCTGCCCGGGCACTGGATATTTTGACCACCACCCTGCCTCCAGTCAATCCCAGCCCAGATATCCAGGCACCCAGACACCCCAGGCACCGGACACCTTCACCCTTCCTCCAGCCACCATATCCCCAAGGTCTGGACCTCCCTCACCCCATCCTGCCTCCAGTTTCACTCCAGTCCACCACAGCCCCGGACACCTTCCCCCTGCCTACAGTCTCCTTCCAGTTCACCCCAGCCCTGAACACCTTCCCCCTGCCTACAGTCTCCCTCCAGTCCACCCCAGCCCTGAACACCTCCCCCCTGCCTACAGTCTCCTTCCAGTTCACCCCAGCCCTGAACACCTTCCCCCTGCCTACAGTCTCCCTCCAGTCCACCCCAGCCCTGAACACCTTCCCCCTGCCTACAGTCTCCCTCCAGTCCACCCCAGCCCTGAACACCTTCCCCCTGCCTACAGTCTCCCTCCAGTCCACCCCAGCCCTGAACACCTTCCCCCTGCCTACAGTCTCCCTCCAGTCCACCCCAGCCCTGAACACCTTCCCCCTGCCTACAGTCTCCCTCCAGTCCACCCCAGCCCTGAACACCTTCCCCCTGCCTACAGTCTCCCTCCAGTCCACCCCAGCCCTGAACACCTTCCCCCTGCCTACAGTCTCCCTCCAGTTCACCCCAGCCCTGAACACCTTCCCCCTGCCTACAGTCTCCCTCCAGTCCACCCCAGCCCTGAACACCTTCCCCCTGCCTACAGTCTCCCTCCAGTCCACCCCAGCCCTGGACGCTTTCCCCCTGCCTACAGTCTCCCTCCAGTCCACCCCAGCCCTGGACGCTTTCCCCCTGCCTACAGTCTCCCTCCAGTCCACCCCAGCCCTACAGTCTCCCTCCAGTCCACCCCAGCCCTGAACACCTTCCCCCTGCCTACAGTCTCCCTCCAGTCCACCCCAGCCCTGAACACCTTCCCCCTGCCTACAGTCTCCCTCCAGTCCACCCCAGCCCTGGACGCTTTCCCCCTGCCTACAGTCTCCCTCCAGTCCACCCCAGCCCTGGACGCTTTCCCCTGCCTACAGTCTCCCTCCAGTTCACCCCAGCCCTGGACGCTTTCCCCCTGCCTACAGTCTCCCTCCAGTCCACCCCAGCCCTGGACGCTTTCCCCTGCCTACAGTCTCCCTCCAGTTCACCCCAGCCCTGGACGCTTTCCCCTGTCTCCAGACGACTAATCCCAGACTCCTGACACCCTCAACTTGCTTCCAGTTTAACCTGACCCCAAGCCTCGAACTCCCTCACTTTCCTGTAGTCCACCCCAGGCTCCACACCCAGCCTTCAATTTCCCACAAGTCCACCTCCAGCCTCGGGTACCGAACAGCCCACCCTGCCTCAACCTCACCCTGCCTCAACCCCACTCTGCTTCTAGACCACTCTGCCTCTAGTCCACTCTGCCTGTAGACTGCTCAGCCCCCCAGACACCTTCCCTTTGCCTCCACTCAGCCTCTACTCTTCCTGCTAGTCCATCCCTGACACCCTTACCACACCCTGCCTCCCGTCCATCCTAGGCCCTGGACACCCTCATCCCACCCGACCTCCAGTCCACCCTAGACTCCCTCACCCTGTCCCAGGCCTCAGACTTCCTCAACCCTGCTACTCATCAACCCCAGCCCAGACACTCAGACACCGCCATCCTGCAGCAGCCTCATATCCGCCGCCCGATGGAGCTGCCTACCCTGCCCTATGTCAACAAGATAAATGAAGAAACAACAACAACAACCCTGAGGGAACTACAGAATATTTAGAAAGTACTTTTGGTCCATTTTTGTTGATATTTCCATTCCAAGTACCTGTATTTGGTGTATTGTTTTTATTTATGCTGCATATAGATAGATAGGTATATAAATAGTTAGATGGTGTCGAAGCACTGACCCCAAATCAGCTTTAGCAAAATAATCGGGCTAAGGGCCAGGTATAGGGTGGGGTGGTCTCTGTTCAGTGCTTAGAAGCAGCTTTTTCTTGCCACAGGTAGAAAGTCACGTGGCCATACCCATACAATACCCGTGCCATCTCGCCAACACGTCTTGTTTTTCTCAGTAAAGTGAATGGATGCCAAACTCAACATTCACCATAAATCAAGCATCCTTGAGGCAAATCATGCTTGTCCAACATCCAATATATAATAAATATATAAACAACTATATATATATATAGTACCAGTCAAAAGTTTGGACACATCTATTCATTCATTTTTTTGTACTATTTTCTACATTGTAGAATAATAGTGAAGACATCAACATGTTGAAATAACACATATAGAATCTTTTGGCATTCTCTTAACCAGCTTCATGAGGTAGTCACCTGGAATGCATTTCAATTAACAGGTGTGCCTTGTTAAAAGTTAATTTGTGGAATTTCTTTCCTTCTTAATGTGTTTGTGTTGTGACAAGGCAGGGGTGGCAAAAGACCAAGTCCATATTATGTCAAGAACAGCTCAAATAAGCAAAGAGAAATGACAGTCCATCATTACTTTAAGACATGAAGGTCAGTCAATCCAGAAAATGTCAAGAACTTTGAAAGTTTCTTGAAGTGCAGTCGCAAAAACCATCAAGCTCTATGATGTAACTGGCTCTCATGAGGACCGCCACAGGAAAGGAAGACCCAGAGTTACCTCTGCTGCAGAGTTCATTAGAGTTACCAGCCTTGGAAATTGCAGCCCAAATAAATGTTTCAGAGTTCAAGTAACTGATACATCTCAACATCTACTGTTCAGAGTAGACTGTGTGAATCAGGCCTTCATGGTTGAATTGCTTTAGAGAAACCTCTACTAAAGGACAACATTAAGAAGAAAATACTTGCTTGGGCCAAGAAACATGAGCAATGAACATTAGACTGGTGGAAATCTGTCCTTTGTCCTGATGAATCCAAATTTTTGATTTTTTGTCTTTGTGAGACATGGCAGTAGGTAAACGGATGATCTCCATGTGTTTGGTTCCCACCGTAAAGCATGGAGGAGGAGGTGTGATGGTGTGGGTGTGCTTTGCTGGTGACACTGTCTGTGATTTATTTACAATTGAAGGCACACTTAACCAGCATGGCTACCACAACATTCTGCAGCGATACTCCATCCCATCTGGTTTGAGTAGGTGAAGGGATGATCTCCATGTGTGTGGTTCCCACCGTAAAGCATGGAGGAGGAGGTGCGATGGTGTGGGGGTGCCTTGCTGGTGACACTGTCTGTGATTTATTTACAATTGAAGGCACACTTAACCAGCATGGCTACCACAGCATTCTGCAGCAATACTCCATCCCATCTGGTTTGTGCTTAGTGGGACTATCATTTGTTTTTCAACATGAGAATGACCCAAAACACACTTCCATGCTGTGTAAGGGCAATTTGACCAAGAAGGATGAGACGGTTTGGGATGAGTTTGACTGCAGAGTGAAGGAAAGGCAGCCAACAAGTGCTCAGCATATGTAGGTACTCCTTCAAGACTGTTGGAAAAGCATTCCAGGTGAATCTGGTTGAGAGAATGCCAAGAGTGTGCAAAGCTGTCATTAAGGCAAAGGGTGGCTACTTTGAAGAATCTGAAATATAAAATATATTTTGATTTGTTTAACACTTTTTTGGTTACTACGTGATTCCATATGTGTTATTTCATAGTTTTGATGTCTTCACTATTATTCTAACATGTAGAAAATAGTTTAAAAAAAAGAAAAACTTGAATGAGTAGGCATGTCCAAACTTTTGACTGGTACTGTATATATATATATATATGCCAGCTCTTTGTCAGCAACAACATCTCTTCAAAAAACTATTTTAAAAAGTGATAAGTCCTTTAAGTATAACTTATACCTGTACAATTGCATTACTGCAAGCACTAGATAATGGTATGATGAGCATGTATCAATTCTAGTTATGGAAAGAGGCTATTTTCTATTTCAAATAAAAGGATTTGAGTAAGTTATTTACTGAATCATTGGATAAAGATATGAACACTTCTTCATGTTTTTGTAGATATTAGTTGACTAGTATGTTATGTTTGTTGAAGTTGACTTCAGACAACTGTGCTGATATTGTTAAGAAGTGCATTTTTCAGGCCTGCAATAGAGTACTAAAGGCCCTGTGCCAGACTAGCTACCTGTCCAGGGGGTGTACTTGTACATCAAGCTGCCTCACACTACAGAAACAGGAGTTAGGCTCCTGCCCATATGGGCCATTCTGGCTCGAACAAGGCTTATTTTACTTACAGAGTATTAAATGTACCCTAATTATTTTACTTAACTATCTATCACTTTGTCCGAAGAGCCCGTGGATTTCGATGATAAAGAGTCAGGTTACAATCAAGATATTTTTATAGTTGAATCATTCCAAGTTGCAGCAGCACATACTTCAGTAGCACAACACATTAGGCTACATCTCCATTACTTCACTTCTCTGTCACTCACACATCTCTCCCGTGAATCCTCCTCACACGCAGGTGAGTCTGGGAAGGGTAGTTTCATATTAAGAGTCCAAACATAAAATCTCAATGGCAATGGCAATGCCATAATACAATTCTCAGATACACATGACATATTTCTGATTATAAAATATATTTTACTTACAGAGTACTAAATAATGTTACTCTCAAGAGTTCTCTCTGGGAGTTTTTCTTCCCGAAGGCTGGTTTGCCAGTCCTGGTTAAGTTTAAGAGGATGCTGCAGTGATTCTCATCTCACAAATCTCAGTTCACAAGAAACTTTGATGTAGCTGAAAGCTCACAGAAGCTGTGATCACAATCCATTCACTAATGCTAGCTACAGTAGGCATTGGATGGCTGTAAGATATTTTAGTCCATAGTGTTTGATGAACACCCCAAGGCTCTTAGAGCAGGCTGAGAATGCACTCAAGAGGGCTTGCAGTTGTCTGAACCATATTGTGAATGAAACTATGACTATTATTTAAATATTCAATTTAGGAAGCAGCTGTGGAACTCTGGTCCCTGTATCCTTACAGTTCACTTCTAGATGCTAGGTTTGTTTTGTGTAAAACATTTAGGGTGGGGAAATAAAGTGGGAAAATGCATAAAAAAATACATTTCATATAAACAAACTTTTAAAAAAGGAACTCAACAAATCATGTTGCATCTGTTTGATAAAGTGTTACGGTGTATTTTTTCTGTTGCCATTGTGGTATTTAGCCCTCCTTCCTCTCCTAGTATTCCTGATGTTTGTTTGCTTCTGTGTACTTTCTGCATCCCCCTATCTCCTATCCTCTGCCCCAACCTACAGCAACTGTTAATGTCATTAAAATTAGATGTACGCAGTTTTTTCTCCTGTTGATAAGGTACTAATAAAAAAATGCTCTTAACAATTAATGACAATAAAAAAACTATGAAGAACACTCTCGTTTTGATTATTTCCAAACTTTGCTGAACTTATAGTTACCACCAATGTTATTATAGTAAACTAAAACTGAAACAAAAACTAATCATGAAAAACAATTTGAGTCATGTCTTTGGTCACGTTTGCGTGGGTCAAACAAAAACACACTAATGACTGGTTGACAAAGCCTCCCACAATGCAGGCGATGGCTGCAGGACGAAGTTGGTGAAGAGCAGCTGCAGAAACTTGCAGTTGACTGCAGACAAAACGTCATGACTTTTGATCACGCCTTTTTGTAAAGTTCATTCAGTCTATCTGTTTTTTATCTCCAGAATGCAACAAACTTTGAAAGGGTCCACCGACTTGACAAAAATGATCCGCACGAATGTGTCCATTGAGATGAGCAGATGCAAGACTCCTATCCCACATTCACACATAATATCTGCGCATGTGCATGGGTGCGCTTCACACCACTACAACATGGTAGCTACGGGACCAAAACAGTGGAGAAGTTTAGTCTCGCGCTTCAACGCTCCTGGTTGTTGTGGAAATTGACCCACTACTACTGTTTACTTGTGCATCTACATCAGTGGTTCTCTAACCTCTCCTCTGGAACCCCCAGATGTTTCACAATTTTGTTATAACCCTGAACTAACAAACCTGATTCACCTAGTAAAGCGCTTGATGATTAGTTGACCATTTGAATCAGGTATGCTACCTGTGGAGTAGTTGAAATACATGAAACGGCTGGGGGTCTCTGGGGAGAGGTTTGAGAACTCCTGATCTACATTATCTCGTTGAGTGTATCTTTAAACCAAACCTATGACCTGACCCATCCCCGTATGCATTACTGCTCCACAGTGGCAAGAAATTACATCCCAAAAAACTATAAAACACATAAAAGGCTCCTAGCCACATGCTGACCAGACCGGACACGTCGCAAAATAAATTTAGAAATCCATGTTATTCAATTATTGCACCCACACTGCTTGCACGCGCCAACGAGCGTCTGCGACGCCAAGGGCTAAAATAGAAGTCGTTCCTATTTCTGACGCAGATCGCGCTGAAAGTCATCTCCTCATTGGTTTATAGAAGCAGGTACCCACGTGCCATCTCCTCATTGGTTATACCCACGTGGGTGACTGAAAGACGAACTTTGTTGCCAGTTGTCGTGGTAATACAATGAAAGTTTAGATGCGATCACCATATAAGTTCAAAGATGAAAAAGCCTGGAAGGAGGAGAGATGACTAGAAACGATTCGGTTGGCCGTTTTATGTGTGGATTAATTGTCAGAGTAGAGGTCCTTGTGCATTTCAGGTAAAATAACAACTCAATGTTTATATCCCAGGACAAATTAGCTAGCAACAGCAAGCTAGCTAAATAGGACAAATTAACGTTAGCTAGCAAGCGCAAGCTAGCTAGCTAAATTGCCATACATGTTTAATGCTTTTCGACCTGTCCCCAAATTAATGTCATTGGTTCAGAGTTTGTTTTGATATTTTAACCTGCGTGTCGTGATCGCGTTTGGTGTAGGGGGACAAAATACATTTATGCACGATAGCGCACGATGGCGCACGCACGCAGCCGGTTTGGGTTCCGTGTTAGGCTTCTTTCTGTCCCTAAAACTGAAACTAAATCATATAAAAACGAAATAGAAAATGTTTTTCTAAAACTTTGGATCTGAAACTGAATTTCAAATAAAAATCTTAAAACTAATAGAAATAAATAGGAATATTAAAAAAAACTATAATAACCTTGGTTTACCCCCCTCTAAAGTGCAGGACCCATACTTAAAAAAAGAGAGTGACACATGTTTTTTAAATCTTTTAATCATTCTTTGAGATGCAACAAGAAAACAAACGTTTCGGCTGCTAGGCCACCATCAGTGAGTGTAGCTACCCTGTAGCTACACTCAAGATGCATCTCAAATGGCAGCCTATTGGTCAAAAGTAGTGTACTATATATGGAATAGGGTACCATTTGGGACATACCCTCACTGTCTGCACTCTCCCGCAGAGCAAAGAATAAGAGCTGCGACACCAGAGGGTTTTTGAAAAGTTTATTATGTGAAATAGCAGAGGAGATAAATAAATTAAGACTGAGGGGATAGATAGGGAGAGTGAGTTTTGATGGCCAGTCTTGAGCAAAGCCAGTCACCTCTACTGGCCCAATCCAGGCAGTAAGTAAGTGATGGAAGGTTTAGCTTAACTACTGCAACGTTTCGGTGAGTCATCCCTACCTCTTTTCCCTCACCGACCCACGGTGGAGAGGCATACCAGGGGACAAACAACAAGAGCATCTGACGGTTGGCTGGAGAGAAAAAAGGATGGCTTCCAATGGAGGAAAATAGAGAGCAGAGTCGGAGGTCGGAGTCAGACCAACAAAAAAAAAGAATGAAACGAACAACAAAAATTACATCTCATAGTCCATTTTCCCCCTGTCTCTTTATCAGGTGGTGGTGAAGTAACCGTGGGGGAGTGGATGTCCTGACACCGTTGGGTCTGCAGATAACACGTTAGCTTCCTCGTTAGCCACTGCAGCTGGAGGATCCTTAAATAGACATGATGTGCTTGACAAAGGCTGCAGGGGTGAGGAGGAGGGAGGAGTGAGGGGAGGCAAAGGAGGGAGGAGGGGGAGGTAGAGGGGTGAGGAGGGAGGGTTAGGAGGTGGTCACAGGTGAAATAAAAAAGATAGAAAAAGAGGAGTGAGTAAGCACGTAAAGCTTTTTGATCTACATTAAAAATAAAAACAGACAATACAAATCTATAACTACGGTATAATCTAATAAATGTTTTTGGACTGAAATATGGTTCTATCTTATGTACAATATAACATATCAAAAGACCTGTATGATGTAAGTTTTCCTTCCAAATTGCACCTATTCCCTATGGGCCCTGGTATAATGTTGTACACTATGGGCGATTCTCTTACGGCAAAAGCAATGTGCATTGTGATTGGATTTTTAAAAAGTCATCAATGTAGGGGAATTTTGTCTTTGTTTTTTTTTACCTAACTTTTAACCTAAATCCAATGACATGGTGACATTTTTTATTGTTGTTGACAACTCAACCAAATGTTAAAGCTGCAATACGTAACTTTTTGGGTGACCCCGACAAAAAATGTGAGTTATAGATCTGACATTCTCATTAAAAGCAAGTCGAAGAAGCACACAATAAACAATAAAGCAAACAATAAAGCAAACAATTCAATGGAAATTCAATGTGTGCTATTTCTATGATTCTCATTTTTAAGTTTAGTTTTTGTGTCTTTTACTTTCGGTTAAATACACCAGTTCAAGAAATTGAACAATAAAGCAAACAATTCAATGGAAATTCAATGTGTGCTATTTCTATGATTCTCATTTTTAAGTTTAGTTTTTGTGTCTTTTACTTTCGGTTAAATACACCAGCTTCAAACAGCTGAAAATACAATATTTAAGGTTATGGAAAATATATTTCACAGTAGTTTGGATGGTGCAATGATTCTCTATACCAACTGGTTGCCCGCGTGCCGAATTTGGCACGCAGGTGATTTTATTTGGCCCCCCAAGATTTCTGAGCAAAAATAAATAAATTATATATATATATATATATATATATATATATATATTATTATATATATATATATATATATATATATATATATATATATATATATATATATATATATTATTATATATATATTATTATATATATATTATTATCTTTTTAAAAACTTTTTTTATTTTATTTTTTACTTGTTGGACATTAAAGACTGTAAAAACACCAGCAAATCAGCTCCAAGTGATTTTAATTTAAGAAATCTGTTCCAAAGTATTCCCACACATGATATGTGATCGTATACAAATGTATACAAAGTTTCAAATGATAATGTTTTAGTAAAATAATATATCTGTTTGAGCTTCTTCCAGTCAATTTGCCGTCTACAAATGATTTGTCATTATGTTCAGGCCCCCTGACCTTCCATGAAAGAACAAATCATCCCGTGGCTGAATCTAGTTGATGATCACTGCAATACACTATACTTCCTTGTTTTGTCACATAAACTGAAATCAAAACTAGACGTTGAACTGATGTCTGTGGCCAGTGGGAAGTCACCTACTTATAATGCATATTGTTGAAGAAAAGTATCAAATCATGCTGCCAGATTATACTGAGGTTTATGGTAATTGTTTGACATTGGTTGTGCACTACGAAAATGTCTCCCTATATGTAATAGGGTGCCATTTGGGACGTGACCTAAGACTTGGAAGACTTGAAAGCTTACCCTCGAAGTTAATACTGCCGTTCTCATCCTCCTGTCCTTGCATGAGGGCATCAATCTCAGCCTCGCTCATCTTCTCACCTAGAGGGAGGGAGAGGTGAGAAAGGTCAGGTCACCAGCTGGTCTGGTGTCATATAATATACGCACAGGAACTCATGCACTCATACACACACTTCATGTTAAAACTAAACCAAGGCAGCCACTCACCCAATGTTCCAAGGACAATACGCAGCTCCGCTCCCATCACGGTGCCATTGCCCTCCTTGTCAAAGACGCGCAGACCCTCAACGTAGTCATCGAAGGTTCCCTTGTTTGGGTCGTTGACAATGTGCTGGAGCATGGGAAGGAAGGCCTCGAACTCCAATCTCTTGGCGGCCATGTCTGTGGGCAGCCAGAGTGAGAGGAAATGCACTATAAGTATACAGTACGCTCCGGGGTGTGTGTGTGTGTGTGTGTGTGTGTGTGCGTGCGTGCGTGCGTGCGTGCGTGCGTGCGTGCGTGCGTGCATGTGTGTGTGTGTCAAAATATAACTACATACATAGATGGGGCGGCAGGTAGCCTAGTGATTAGAGCGTTGGACTCGTAACCGAAAGGTTGCAAGATCAAATCCCCGAGCTGACAAGGTACAAATCTGTCATTCTGCCCTTGAACAAGGCACTTAACCCACTGTTCCAGGCCATCATTGAAAATAAGAATTTGTTCTTAACCAACTTGCCTAGTTAAATAATGGTAAAAAATTTTTTTTAAAGATACTGTACATACATAGTGAAATAACATAAAGGTATATCACGTTTCACACTGGCAGGTATTGTAACCCTACTTCAAAGACCTTCTGCAGCTACTCAGGCTTAACAGCACCGATGGAGGGATCTGTCAGCTATTCAGGCTTAACACCACCAATGGAGGGATCTGTCCATCATGACAGGTGCTGACTTGTTACAATGTGCTATAAAATGGATCTGACAAATGCCAAGGTGTAATCCATAGACTTTGATAGACATCGCATCATTGTATTTGTCCCATTATGGCGTCTGTGAGAGCGCGAGCAGCGACGGTAGTCCTTCTACTACTTCTATGAGTTAGCAAACAAACTGAAACGGTGCATACTGCCTCCTGAAGTATGTTGTTTGAACAGGTATAAAGCCAAGGTTGGTGATTTACTACCACCTGCAGTTGTGGAATGTTTGCTCACGAGTATAATTAATTGGCTGATCCCTCCTGATGACCTCGGTTGAATTATATGATCCTTTCCTAACCCATAGGAAGTCCTACTCAGTTGACTACTTCAAAATGGTGGAAGTCCTCAATGGCGCAGCCCATACCGAAAGCCTCTTTTGTCTTCTATCTATCTCTATGGTGTGGTCACTTATTGAAGGACATGTTCTCTTCCCTAGTGTGCTATAGTAGGACAAACTTGTGTGTCCTTGTATCAGTTTGTGTATGTGTGTGTGTGTGCGTATGCCTGCACTTGTGTGTCCTTGTATCCGTTTACGTACTGTATATGTGTGTGTCTTACCTTCATCGGAGGGGTTGCCCAGGACTTTGCGCACCTCCTTGTTGGTGGGGTTCTGTCCCAGGGCGCGCATGATATCAGCGACCTGGTTGTAAGCCACCTTCGCGTCACCCACCCTGTCAAAGAGACCGAAAGCCTCCTTGTAGTCTGTGGTGTGGTGAGGTGAGATATGAGAGAGAGAGAGAGGGTTTTATTATCAGAGTACCTGGGCTAGAGGCCAACAGAAGCTATTATAACAAACCAAGAGATCTATGAAACAAACATGCAGACCATTTGGTCTTTGGTGTTTTTGCAGGGATTATTGTAAATATCTCAAATCAATGATGAGAGTTTTGCCCTATCCTTTTTATTATTGGATCTTGATGTAGAATTGCCTCCTGTTAATATTTGATTTAACCTGTAATTATCCAGGAAGTTCCGTTGAGGTCAGAATACCTCTTTTACAAGGGAGACCTGGCCAAATATATAATTTCAATCAAGCAGAGCAGGTCATTTATGAGAAAATGGATCTAGGTAAATTGAGAGAAATATCTTTGTAGGGCTGCTTTCTGTGTCAGCACATGCGCACTTGCGTAACAGCAGGCTGTTGCACTTATCTACTAGGTGGGGTGCGCACGTCACTCTTCATCCTCACTAACAGTGGTGGAAAAAATACTAAATTGTCATACTTGAGTAAAAGTAAAGCTTTAATAGAAAATGACTCAAGTAAAAGTCACCCAGTAAAATACCACTTGAGTAAAAGTCTAAAAGTATTTTGTTTTAAATATACTTAAGCATCAAAAGTAAATGGAATTGCTAAAATGTCATTAGGTATCAAAAGTGAAAGTATAAATCATTTCAAAGTTCCTTATATTAAGCAAACCAGATTGCACAATTGTCTTGTTTTTTTATTGATGGATAGCCAGGGGCACACTCCAACAAGCAGACATAATTTACAAAGGAAGAATTTGTGTTTAGTGAGTGCCAGGTCAGAGGCAGTAGGGATGACAAGGGATGTTCTTTTGATAAGTGTGTGAATTGGACCGTTTTCCTGTCAAAATGTACTTTTGGGTGTCAGGGAAAATGTATGGAGTAAAAAGTACATTATTTTCTTTAGGAATGTAGTGAAGTATAAAGTAAAAGTTGCCAAAAATATAAATAGTAAAAGTAAAGTACAGATACCCCCAAAAAACTACTTAAGTAGTACTTTAAAGTATTATTACTTAAGTATTTTACACCACTGCTCACTAAAAATTGCGCACGTGCAATGGGGAGAGACGACACCAGCCCGGGGAGAAGATAACAAGAGTTACCTACCTAGCCTAAACATTTATATGGGCTTATGATGGAACTCAATTGAAAGTGATCCGTTGAAAGAGGAATAGTTATTATGTGATTTCCTGCTCGCGCAAGCCCCAGCTGTCTCTTTCTCTCTATCACTTGCGGGCCGCCCAGGACGAAAGCATTTAAAGCACCAACTTGGAATCGATACTGCAGAGAGAATATGAGCCCCGCTCCTTTATAAGGCAATGCTGTGAATGGACTGAGTAAACCAAGAGAATGCTGACAGTGGCGTAACCAACAACCAGCCAGGGCGATGACTGCGCTATCGCATGCTGACGAGGGAGGTGAACAGGGCGCAGTGACCAAAGTTGAACTTTATGCAAATATTCCACAACATCGTGTTGCTATTGACCAATCGAAGCTCACTATAGTTTCCAGCCCCTACTGGATTGGCTGTTGATATCTAGCACTACCTGGCATGCTTGTTAGCTTGCTAGCACCAACATGAGGGCGAAGCAACTATGGATTTCTGAATTTAGGAGTTAAAATGGATCTCAGTTGGCATCCTCCAGGGCATTCTCTGGTAATGAGCTCAGCTTTATCAAAGGGTGACAATATGAGACAGGATGCATAAGTCTTTGACATTTAGAATGTCAATGAGAATGGAATAATAAATTGGAAATCCTACATGTCTTATTAGGCCTACGGATACGTTTTTTTTCTGTTCCATATTGCTTGACAACTTTAAAACCTTTTACTGCTGTGAGCTAAATCAAGGTGGGCTTAACACATGGTTATGGGCTTAAACAAAGAGCACACCTGTACCATTTCAGATATAGAGTTGAAATGTATTGAATTTTGAGTTTGCATCCCAATATGACACTTTATATATAGTACCAATCAAGAGTTTGGACACACCTACTCATTCAAGGGTTTTTCTTTATTTTTACTATTTTCTACATTGTAGAATAATAGTGAAGACATCAAAACTATGCAATAACACATATGGAATCATGTAGTAAGCAAAAAAGTGTTAAACAAATGAAAATATATTTTATATTTGAGATTGTTCAAAGTAGCCACCCTTTGCCATGATGCCAGCTTTGCACACTCTGGAATTAGTAGGTGTGTCCAAACTTTTGACTGGTACTGTACATCACAGAATACTTTAATATCACAAAACCAATTAACATAGAAACACCAGTTAAAAAAATAAAATAATGTTAATTAATTATGAAATTATGACAAATATTTATAACATTCCACCCATTAGGCCATTAGGGGGCAATTCGGTCAGTTGACTGCAACCAGCCTTTATGTTATAACAGGTTATAACTCATTGTGACAGTTTATAACGGGTCAAGTGGTACCCTAATCTGTGGTGCCCTAATCTGTGGTCCAACCAGATATCAGATACCATGAATTTAATTGAATAGTTTTGTTGTTTGTTTATATAATATATCAGGCTTTTTTGCCCAGTGTTAATTTAGCCATAATGTGTTTACATTCATATAGAGGGGTGAACTGTGTCCTAAGAACCTTAGAGGCTTGACCATTGCAATTTTGGAAAATGTATTGAGATTGGCTGCAGGTGCATGTCATTTGACAACGTTCACCTCTATAGGAAATATCAAGTTGTAAATACCCTCCCGAGGTTGTTTAATGTTACAAGTTCTTTGGGTTATTCAGATCAAAAGTAAGCCTAGTCAAAATATTACTATTGCATTTTTTGGGGTATTTGTTATATTTTTAAACACTACTTAGTCCAGGTGTAGGAAAAGTAACATTGAGATAGAAATCAGTGGCAGCTAATCCATGTTGGGTAAATACTATGTAAAAAGACCTAAAGTGGATTTATTATAGTGGGTTTTATTAGGCGTCAGAGGTACAGACCTGGGTTCAAATACTATTTGAAATCTTTGCTCTAGCCTGCCTGGAGTGCCAGGTGAGCGAGGTTTGCGGTTTGCGGTTTGCGGTTCTGGGATTATTCTATTGGTCCATTAAGCCAGGCACGCTCAGAAAAATTATTTTAAATGATTTCAAATAGTATTTTAACCCAGGTCTGCGAAGGTGCAGTGTTAGTGATCTGTTTTACAGCAGTGATAGTGGTAACTTTTTACAGCAGTGACAGCGATATCAGATTTTTTTTTTTTTTACAGTAATAGTAATATGGCCGGTTTTCAAGACACATATTTAGCCTATAGTATTGGCCTAAGAAACACTTTCAATAGATCATTTAACATGCTTTTTAAACTGTCCCTTAGTAATATGGTTTAGTGAACTTACCCTCATGCTGGTCGGGAGTGAACTCCACCTATAGAGGAAAGCAGAGAAAAGCAATCAGAACATTGAAAGAAAGTGGGGGCCCACTTTGGAACATTTACAGCCAGTGTAGTAATACCATCCTGGCACAATTCCACTGTCTGCTATATCAGATCTGAGACTTTCTATGGACTTAAACCCTCCTATTATACTGTCTAGGGAAATTGTTGAGTAGCCTCAACTACAGCCTTTCTATATCTCCCCAGAATAGTTTCTCTCCTAAACCTGATTCTAGAAAGAGAGTCTTGGTATCGCAAGACTACCAGTGTAGTAGGCTAACTCCACTTTACTTAACTCCACTTCCAGGTCCAGATATTGACTTACAGGGGGCTTGGGTCATCTCCTTACTATTTTACAGTCCATCTTACACACCAATGAAACTGAGTGCCATAAGAAGGGGATGAGGTTTTGGGGTACCCGTCTGCAATAGTCCCCCAGTTTTACTTTAGGTCTCATACTGTCTCAAATGTGAGGCCATCTGCTATTGGGCTGTTGGAGTAGGCCTAGGCTATACACACCAGGCTCACTACCTTGAGATCAAACACAAAACATTTTCAAGTGATTATGTACCAGTAGATTTTCCTTTGACTCCTTACAGTGTAGAAGAACATTTTACAATAATTTTGCAAATGACTAACTGCAAAAGGGATATATAGCTTAATATGCATCTCTTAATCTTGTATTGCTGCATAAACAATACTGATTGTATTGTAGCCTGCTTTACTGTGTGTAGGTTATTTTGACAATTGGATTTTGCTTGAAAATAACACAGTCAATTGGATTATAAATTGGACTAATCCAACAAAAACACCACATATCCCACTCTGCAAAGACATAAATTCAACATCGATTCCACATCGGTTCAAAGTAATTTCGTTGAAATTATGTGGAAACAACGTTCATTCAACAAGCGTGGCCCAGTGGAAAGCAAGTAAAAGAAATGATAAAGAGTTATGCTCCCATCAGCTAAGAAATATTACCCCTACAAATCCTTGAGACAAAATTAGCTCCACAGCTATACTCTTATGATGGTACTCGGTCTTTGAGGTCCATCTTTAGATACTTGAACATGTCCACATTTGGTGACAAGTTCCATTGCCATTTCACCTTGTTACAAACTCGTTCAGCCTATCAGGGGAGCCGAGGGGCATAGGGCGTGGCTTAGATGAGCGCGAGCATCGCCTCTCCGGAGCTAACCGAGGTTCTGTCTCAACATTTTTAATCCTGCATCAGAATTAGGTCCGTCTCAGAGAGCACTCTTAACATTTGCCATAGAATACATTATGGAAAACATGACAAAATAATCCCAACATAATTATTTGTCAAAATACAACAGTAGGCCTACTTTGTTAAACTATTTCAAAACTGTGGTAACTCCATAGGTTGAAATAGGTAGCCTAATAAGTAACATGTGCCTACAATATCCTAACAGCACACAAATAGATTGGTTATCAATTTGTATATTTAAATTTAATAGGGATTTACATTCCCATATAATATGTAGTCTAGGCCCATATGATTGTAGCATCAAGCATGTAGTGATAATGGCCCTTCACTGGCAACCATACCATACTGTAGCTTCAGAAAAACACTCCCAACGAACGACCAGGTCAAACACCGGCTACATCTCACATATGCAACGGAGAGACTCTAAAGAAGCATAGTAACAAATAAAGCCTAGTAAATGTAAATATTTAAATTATATTGTGACTCATGAAAGAATAGCATAATTTAACATTACAATAACATTTTTATTTTGCAGACAGACAAAGTGCCCAATAGGATAGCGGGAGGATGCAGGGCATAGGCTAGGGGAGGCAGGGTAAAGCAGAAAGAACATAGTTACCTTGACTGTGGACAAGTCAAGTGGAGGGGGAGCAGCGACCACATCAGGCTCGGGTGCGGGAGCAGGTGCGGCTGCCTTTGCAGGCTCGGCTTTCTTGGCGGGTGCCGCCTTAGCGTCCTTCTTGGGTGCCATTTTAGCAGAGAGTAAGTTAGTTAGCTACTTCACCGATAATTCAGACAGTTCCCGCGTAAGCTTGGAGAAGACTCGGAGCATGAAGGGAGCATCTGGGCGTATATATATGAGTATATTTTACAAAGTACCCTCGTCAAAGCAGCCCAAGGGACGGGATTGGACAGCGCAAGGAGAGGCGTGGGGGGCTGTGCTATACATGGAATAGGGACACCCCATGTAAGTCGCGGCCGAGGATGAGCGTTAGAAGATGTTTATTTAAAACAATGCTAGCTGTGGAAAAAAAGAAAAACATGGGAAGCGGTGATTGAGGTCGTCCGGGGTTACCCGGTAGTCTAAAGGGCAGCCGCACGGTAACGATAGCCTAACTTTTACAGCCACTGTTTTATATCGGCTGAGCCAAGGAATGCATCAGTATTGTGTGTTGTGATGACACACAACATCGCGCATTATCTTTCCAGTGTCTCTCGGTATGAGGAAATGTATCTATGGGGCTATCAGTGACAATAAGATGGTTCAGTTTTCAATGTTAATAAAATGTAGCTTTCTATTCTTCTAGTCAGATGTGGGTTATATGCATGCAGTGAGATGCAGGTTTGTTTATCTCTGACCGTTTTCTCATTCATGCATTTTCCCTATAGTCAAGGCTACTTGATGAACAGAATATAAATAGAATAGAATAGAAAGCATTACAATAAGTGGGAATAGAATATAACTTTTTGACCAGCCAAGGGTGGATTTCTTTCATGGGCTTCACCAAACCTTCATTTTTTTTAAACTACATAAGATAGAGAATAGAGTGTAAATAGGCCCAAGTAGAGAATAACAAATCAGGGATATGACTACTTCTAATGTGGTCTATTTCTTATGAAAACCAGATACAGTTATGAGTATAACGTGTTCTCTTTCTATTTCATTTGGATTCTCAGCTTTGAGGGTAACATGATCATGATTAGTTCATAACATTTAGTAGATGTACTGTAAATGGTGATGAATGGACCATCCTTCTTCCTGTGGTGGTCCTAGCCACAATACTGTGTCGTTGTCACTCAAATTCCCTTGTCTGCGCTTCATTCCTCTATTTATCACATGCTATTAACCTTTCTTTCCTGGTAGTCTTCTTATTTCCTGACTGTCGCAGCTCACTGTTTGTTTGTTAGTTGTTTTTAACTTTTTGACATTCTGAGCAGAGGCACTATAGAGCAGCCTATGAGAAGACCAAGGATAAGTACAGCAGTGTGTTGGATGATCCTAGAAACCTCCTGGTTAAAGAGAACTGCAAGAATAGCCAGGTAAAGCTACGATTTGGCCTGCTGCGGAGTCACGCCCCTGTCCGCCTTTGCCTACTCTGGGCCTATCAGAACGCCTGCTTCTGAGCCCGGTGCATGAGGTCATCTGACTGCAGGCCTTTCGGGAGGTCGTAGTCGCATGGCTAAGATGTCATCATTCGTATTCACCTCTCTCTCTCTCTCTCTCTGTCTTTTTCCTTATGCCACAGGTGTCATACTCTGCTACTCAAATAGCCCTCTGTGGTGGTTTGAGTGAGTGGCTACACTCTCATTGATTTGTGCACTCAGTGTTGAACCCATAAACTTGGTTGAACCCTTTCACATTTCAGTTCTAAAGACAATTGTCAAAAACAAATTCAGAATTGTCAAAACCATAATAGCTAATAAAAAAGCATATACATGGAATAGGGACACCCCATGTAAGTCGCGGCCAAGGATGAGCGTCGGAAGATGTTTATTTAAAACAATGCTACTGTAGCTGTGGGAAAAAAGGAAAACATGGGAAGCAGTGATTGAGGTTGTCCTGGGTTACCCGGTAGCCTAAAGGGCAGCCGCCCGGTAACGATAGCCTAATTTTTACAGCCACTGTTTTATATCAGCTGAGCCAAGGAATGCATCAGTCTTGTTTGTTGTGATGACACACAACATCGCGCATTATCTTTCCCGTGTCTCTCGGTATGAGGAAATGTATCTATGGGGCTATCAGTGACAATAAGATGGTTCAGTTTTCAATGTTAATAAAATGTAGCTTTCTATTCTTCTAGTCAGATGTGGGTTATATGCATGCAGTGAGATGCACATTTGTTTATCTCTGACCGTTTTCTCATTCATGTATTTTCCCTATAGTCAAGGCTACTTGATGAACAGAATATAAATAGAATAGAATAGAAAGCATTACAATAAGTGGGAATTGAATATAACTTTTTGACCAGCCATGGGCTTCACCAAACCTTCATTTTTAAAACTACATAAGATAGAGAATAGAGTCAAATAGGCCCAAGTAGAGAATAACAAATCAGGGATATGACTACTTCTAATGTGGTCTATATCTGATGTCACTGCCACTGTTATGTTATCACTTCTAGTATAGCCTAGGCTATTTTCATGTCTTGAGACGAAATGTAAAACCGGAATGTAAATGCCTACTCCCCCCCCCCCCCCTCTCTCTCTCTCACGCACGCACACAAACACGCAAACACAGTCAGAGACATACAATCCCACATTCGGTGACACATCTTATATCTCTCTATGATTAATGACAGTGAAATCAGCTCCTCACTCAGTCGTGCTTCATGGGTTGTCAAAATGATTATGTGAAGGCAACCACTCTACTTGGTAGAAATCAATCAGAAGACCTCAGTTTAAAAAAAGGAACCGTTTCTATTTGTAGCTGACCTAATGACAGGGGCATGGCACTTCCTGCAGTTGACCTGAGGGGATGATGGGGGAAATGGGGGAGTGGGGCACACAAGTAAGTCTAGGCTACCAGTATGTGCAAATTTCTATTTCAACTAGATTTGTATGGTATTTATGTGTCCTTTATCTTTATTGTAGACTATTAGTTTATCTTTGAAGATTAAAAACACACAAACACACACATAGTAGATTTTTTTTTTTAAATACATGTAATGGTGTCCAGATAGAGTAATGCATGTTTTAGACACTCTCTTGCTGCAATGGAAGAGAGTTTCATCAGTACATTTTGATAGCCTGTGAATGGGGTAATGATCCACCTCACTGATCTGTCTTCTGGGGATGAAAGTTAAGAGGGTGGACAGGGGTAAGCTAGTAATCTTGGAACCCAGAACCAAGACTAGGGCTATGATCCAAATGGCACCCCTTTATAGTGCACTACTTTTGGACCAGGGCCATAGTCACCCATGACTAGACCAGGGGAGGCAGGGGAGGATTAGCCAGCTCCCTTTGAATGACCCCATATGAGGTCGCAAGGCAAGGGTAGGGGTCAGAATGACCACTGAACTTTGGGTGTTCTCCATGTCTGGGAGATGTGCGAGGTATTAGGGGTAGGAGCCTCAGCTGCCGATGCCAGTAACTAGGCAGGACCAACGGAGCGAATTCTAGCTCCTTCCTCTTGTCTATATCAGTCCGAAGAGGCCGGCTGGGGCATTAACCCCACCCCCACCCATTACAAGGGCCTCGTAAATACGATACCGAAGAAATACCTCCACCCTTCACCCTCCGCCCCCTGCTCACCCGCTTTCCCTGACCCCATGGCTGCATGGAGGCAGAGCCAGAGAAAGGCTCCCTCCCTACAGCTGTCATCAGTCATCTCCCCTGGCATCCTACAGCACCTTACTCCAACAGGATCCCCACCTCCACCACTCCCCAAAACCTTACCTCCTCTCTCCCTGGCCTGCACCTGTCCCTAGGGTCCCAAACCCACTTCATTTAAAAATGATTTTAGCAGCTTTAATAAGGACGCA
The DNA here is from genome assembly GCF_016432855.1 of Salvelinus namaycush. Lineage (NCBI taxonomy): Eukaryota > Metazoa > Chordata > Actinopteri > Salmoniformes > Salmonidae > Salvelinus > Salvelinus namaycush. The sequence continues at coordinate 24,516,178 of NC_052319.1, read as the reverse complement.
AGCAGAGCCTGCCAGCCTGCCAGCCTGGGGGGGAAGGGGGGGGGGGAGTAGCGCACCTAACACCTGGTGTCCCAAGATTGCTTCTGCCCGGTATTCCACCGGAATTGTCCACTAAAGTGGAATGGGTTTAAAAATAAACAGTCGCAAGCCGTCACCAAACTGTAGTGAGGAACACCTGCTATGTTATTATGGGCAGGGGAGAAATTACAAATCAGCGCATTCCTAAAATGGGGGCTTGTAAACTAGATCCTCCCAGACTATTAATGGGTTATGTTAAAAATGTCTTTACTTTTATTCAATGCACTGAGGGTGGTTTTGTATGATTGTTGCTCAGCCAGAATTGTCTTGATATTTTTTTTAACACTTTTTTAAAGCCCTGAAAATAATACAGCATTTGCATACCATCTGTTAGGAAGTTATTTACTGTTACTTTGTAGTTACTTGATTCTTTTAATACCTTCGAAGAATCAAGAGTGTCAACCATCAATAAACATCTTATAAGTAGTAAACATAGTATATTCTTTAAGATACATATTCATAAGCAACACTGCTCCTCCTTCAGTACTCATTCAAGGGTTTTTCTTTATTTTTACTATTTTCTACATTGTAGAACAATAGTGAGACATCAAAATTATGAAAATAACCAAAAAAGTGTTAAACAAATCAAAATATATTTTAGATGTTAGAAACTTCAAAGTAACCATCCTTTGCCTTGATGACAGCTTTGCACACTCTTGGCATTCTCTCAACCAGCTTCACCTCAAATGCTTTTCCAACAGTCTTGAAGGATTGTTGGCTGCTTTTCCTTCACTGTGCAGTCCAACTCATCCCAAACCATCTCAATTCGGTTGAGGTCGGGTGATTGTGGGGCCTGGTCATCTGATGCAGCATTCCATCACTCTCCTTCTTGATCAAATAGCCCTTACATGGCCTGTGGGTGTGTTGGGTCATTGTCCTGTTGAAAATCAAATGATAGTCCCACTAAACGCAAACCAGATGGGATGGCGTATTGTTGCAGAATGCTGTGATAGCCATGCTGGGTAAGTGTGCCTTGAATTCTAAATAAATCACTGACAGTATCACCAGCAAAGCACCCCCACACCATCACACCTCCTCCTCCATGCTTCACTGTGGAAACTACACATGCGGAGATAATCCGTTCACCTACTCTGCGTCTCACAAAGACACAGCGGTTGGAACCAAAAATCTTAAATTTGGACTCATCCGATCAAAGGACAGATTTCCACTGGTCTAATGTCCATTGCTCGTGTTTCTTGGACAAGCAAGTCTCTTGTTCTTATTGGGATCCTTTAGTAGTGGTTTCTTTGCAGCAATTCGACCATAAAGGCCTGATTCACGCAGTCTCCTCTGAACAGTTGATGTTGAGATGTGTCTGTTACTTGAACTCTGTGAAGCATTTACTTGGGCTGCAATTTCTGAGGCTGGTAACTCTAATGAATTTATCCTCTGCATCAGAGGTAACTCTGGGTTGTCCTTTCCTGTGGCGGTCCTCATAAGAGCCAGTTTCATCATAGCGCTTGATGGTTTTTGCGACTGCATTTGAAGAAACTTTCAAAGTTCTTGAAATCTTCCGGATTGACTGACCTTCATGTCTTAAAGTAATAATGGACTGTCGTTTCTCTTTGCTTATTTGAGCTGTTCTTGCCATAATATGGACTTGGCCTTTTACCAAATAGGGCTATTTTCTGTATACCACCCCTACCTTGTCACAACACAACTAATTGGCTCAAACGCATTAAGAAGGAAAGAAATTCCACAAATTAACGTTTAACATGGCCCACCTGTTAATTGAAATGCATTCCAGGTGACTACTTTATGAAGCTGGTTGAGAGAATGCCAAGCGCTGTCATCAAGGCAAAGGGTGGCTACTTTGAAGAATCTCAAATATAAAATATATTTTGATTTGTTTAACACTTTTTTGGTTACTACATAATTCCATATGTGTTATTTCATAGTTTTGATGTCTTCACTATTATTCTACAATGTAGAAAATAGTAAAACAAAGGAAAAAAAACTTGAATCCAAACCTTGTGTCCAAACCTTTGACTGGTACTGTATATGCTTATTTTGGATAATTTAAACTATTCTATTGTGTTACAAAAGGTTTATAAAATAAAAAGTGTTACTGATTGACAGACAGTGTCTCTTTGCAATCATTACTAATTTGGTGCTTTTAAAGGGCTACAGCACTTCTTGATTTGGCCTTGTTTTTTATCAAAGCTCATTAAGAAGTGCTAGTGGCCATGACTGTGTGGTTTGATGTGGGCGTTTATTGGGTGTGTCTTTGCCATTCAATTACAACATACAAGGGCAGTAGTGAGTACAGTGAGGTAAACTAAACTAGCTTTGCTATGGAGAGAACAAAGTTTTGAAGTTGAGGATCTCCCCTCTTGAGTCGCCATCTCACGATGGTCTGCTAATTCATCCTAAAGCATGCGCTGACTTTGTGTTTAGAAAAGCTGATAGCAGCTGAAGTTATACTCTACACACAACAAATTTTTTGTTGCTAGCCAAGCTGATAGCAGCTAGCTAGCATATATTGGTGATAGCTGCAGCTGGCTATCCTATCTATCTGATATTTCTCTGTCAAATCAGTTATGGCTCGATAGCAAGAGTCAGTGTCTGGAATGTGTTTCAAAAGACACTCGTTCTACAACACCTTGCTAGAAAAGTATGTGCTTATAAAGACAGTATGCCTACACTTACCTAGCAACAAAAACTGAGTTGTGTGTAGAGTACAACTTCAACTTCAGTCTAACCAGAACAAGAATGGCATTCTATTTGTCTGTTTGTCTAGCCACACACTGACATGTACAGCTCTCAGGGTGAGGTTCTGTCTTCAAGTCTCCAGTGGGTGATGAAGTCACTTCCATCTGTGTAATGTGTTACAAGTTATGGACAGGTGCCTTCAGGTGGCAGGAGGGGTGGAGTGCATGACACTCCATCCTCGATATGACAGAGTTTGCCTTAACCCATGATTCCACCAGGTAGAGTTCAATAACTAAAGGCACATGTGAGATGCAGGAGGATGGCACTCTTCTCATATCACTCTGTAGGCTTCCGTTTTGTCACCAAAGCCCCATATACTACCCACCACTGCGACCTGTATGCTCTTGTTGGCTGGCCCTCGCTTCATACTCATCGCCAAACCCACTGGATCCAGGTCATCTACAAGTCTCTGCTAGGTAAAGCCCCGCCTTATCTCAGCTCACTGGTCACCATAGCAGCACCCACACGTAGCACGCGCTCCAGCAGGTATATCTCACTGGTCACCCCCAAAGCCAATTCCTCCTTTGGCCGCCTCTCCTTCCAGTTCTCTGCTGCCAATGACTGGAACGAACTGCAAAAATCACTAAAGTTAGAGACTCTTATCTCCCTCACAAGCTTTAAGCACCAGCTGTCAGAGCAGCTCACATATCACTGGACCTGTACATAGCCCATCTGTAAATAGCCCATCCAACTACCTCATTCCCATACTGTATTTATTTATCTTGCTCCTTTGCACCCCAGTATCTCTACTTTCATCTTCTCTACATTCATCTTCTGCACATTCTACCATTCCAGTGTTTGATTGCTAAATTGTAATTACTTCGCCACCATGGCCTATTTATTGCCTTACCTCCCTTATCCTACCTCATTTGCACATGCTGTACGTATATATACTTTTTCTACTGTATTTTTGATTGTATGTTTGTTTATTCCATGTGTAACTCTGTGTTGTTGTTGTATGTGTCGAACTGCTTTGCTTTATCTTGGCCAGGTCGCAGTTGCAAATGAGAGCTTGTTCTCAACTAGCCTATCTGGTTAAATAAAGGTGAAATAAATAAATCAAATTAAAATAAAGGGCTACTGACCAATTCAAAGGAAGCTTTGCATCGGACAGTGTCCTACAGAGTTTTATGAGAAGAGAGCAGTTGCTGAATTCATGTAGATATTCTAAACTAAGTGTTTCATTAACTTTAAAATAAAATATGTCACGCCCTGACCATAGATTTCTTTGTATGTTTCTATGTTTTGTTTGGTCAGGGTGTGATGTGGGTGGGCATTCTATGTTGTATGTCTAGGTTGTCTGTTTCTATGTGTTTGGCCTAGTATGGTTCTCAATCAGAGGCAGGTGTCAGTCGTTGTCTCTGATTGGGAGCCATATTTAGGTGGCCTGTTTTCCTTTGGGTTTTGTGGGTGGTTGTATCCTGTGTTAGTGTTTTCACCATACGGGACTGTTTCGGGTTATTTGTTTGTACTTTTGTTATTTCGTTCAGTGTTCTGTTTGATTTATTAAATATATCATTATGGACACTTACCACACTGCGTATTGGTCCGATCCTTGCTTCTCCTCATCAGACGAAGAGGACGAAACCCGTTACAAAATAAAATGTTATTGGTCACATACACATATTTAGCAGATGTTGTTGCGGGAGTAGCGAAATGCTTGTTTTCCTAGCTCCTATCTAGGAACAAACATACAGCCTGACAGGATGCTCTCAATTGTGCATCTGTAAAAGTTTGCGAAGGTCTTAGTGGATCAGATCGCAATTCATGTGTATGCCGAAGAACATGATATGTTTTGTCTCCTACCTTCACCACCTGGGCAGGCCCATCAGGAAGAACCCAGTTGCACAGGGCAGGGTTCAGACCCAGGGCCCCCTAGCTTGATGATGAGCTTGGAGGGTACTATGGTGTTCAAGGCTGAGCTATAGTCAATGAACTGCATTCTTACATAGGTATTCCTCTTGTTCAGATGGGATAAGGCAGTGTGCAGTACGATGGCGATTGCGTCGTCTGTGGATCTTTTGGGGCGGTATGCAAATTGAAGTGGGTCTAGTGTGTCAGTTAAGGTAGAGGTGATTTGATCCTTAACTAGCATCTCAAAGCACTTCATGATGACAGAAGTGAGTAATATGGGGCGATAATAATTTAGTTGAATTACCTTTGCTTTCTTGGGTACAGGAACAATGGTGGACATCTTGAAGCAAGTGGGGACAGCACACTGGGATAGGGAGAGATTGAATATGTCCCTAAACACTCCAGCCAGCTGGTCTGCGCATGCTCTGAGGACGCGGCTAGGGATGCTGTCTGGGCCGGCAGCCTTACGAGGGTTAACGCATTTAAGTGTTTTACTCACGGCGGCCACGGAGAACGAGAGCACACAGTCCTTGGGAGCGGGCCGCGTCGGTGGCACTGTGTTATCCTCAAAGCAGGCGAAGGTGTTTAGCTTGTCCGGAAGCAAGACGTCGGTATCCGCGACGTGGCTGGTTTTCCTTTTGTAATCCGTGATTGTCTGTAGACCCTGCCACGCACGTCTCGTGTCTGAGCCGTTGAATTGCGACTCCACTTTGTCTCTGTACTGACGTTTTGCCTGTTTGATTGCCTTATGGAGGGAATAACTACTCTGTTTTCTGTATTCAACCATATTCCCAGTCACCTAGCCATGGTTAAATGCGGTGTTTTGCGGTTTTCAGTTTTGCACGAATGCTGCCATCTATCCACGGTTTCTGATTTGGGTAGGTTTTAATAGTCACAGTGGGAACAACATCCGCTATACACTTCCTGATTAACTCAGTCACCGTTTTCAGTGTATACGTAAATGTTATTCTCAGAGGCTACCCTGAACATGTCCCAGTCCGCGTGATCAAAGCAATCTTGAAACATGGATTCCGATTGTTCAGACCAGCGTTGAATAGACCTTAACACGGGTACTTCCTGTTTGAGTTTCTGCCTATAGGAAGGGATGAGCAAAATGGAGTCATGATCTGGATGGTGTGCACACCTCCTGAGTCGGATTAGAAATCCACTCCAAATACCTCTTCTCCGACAGCGGCGTCTTGGAGCAGCCTCTGGGGTAAGTTCAATTACCTTGGGGGGTCGGAACAAAGGATCCAAATCGGGAAAGTCGTATTCCTGGTCGTAATTACCGCCGCTCTGACATCCAAAAGTTACTTACGGCTGTATGTAATGACAGAAAAAACTTTCTGGGCAAGTAATGTAAGAAATACCACACAAAAAACGAAATACTGCAAAGTTGCTTAGGAGCTAGAAGCAGAGCTGCCATGTCTGTCTGCACCATCTTGAACAATATCCTATAGTATGTCTATTTGTCTCGTGTAACAGTTCCATGTAGAATAAATCACACTTCACATAATACTGTAGAAGCAGTGGTCTGCTAATATAACAATGTGCAAATAATATACCTCTCTGTATAGTGTCCCATATAAGACAGGTGTTCCCTGACATGGTTGAAGATAGTACCATTCGATTCAATAATAACAAAAGACAATAAAAAGTAATAGATGTGTCTTGTATCATTTTAATACTGAGAGCAAGGTCTCTCCTAATTCAGACATCAGTATCAACCTTTCTTTCAGTCAGTGGATTCCATTTCAAAACTATCTCTTCTGCCCATCTGTAGAAAAGTGAGGTGGAGTTGATGAGTGACACCTATTGAAAGGGTGATATTACTAAACACGTGCGATGTACTGTCTTATTAGTAATCACCTTTTGTCCCTTCGGTGGTGTTTGCCAACGCCTGACGGGCATGGCAGCATAGATCAGCTCCAGTCCCTTCTCGTCACAGATACTGGTAATAATAAGCCCGACCTTGGCCCCTATATCTGACCAGCTCCTGTATCACAGAGGGATAGGGAGAGAGGGAGAGAAAGACTGTCACCATACAGTCATGGAAGCCAACAGTAAATACACAGTTGAACATAGCCAATCAGAGATCCTGATTCCCAGCTAATTCCAAGAGCACTTCATTGGCACAAGTGGAAGGGGGGGGGGGGGGGGGATCTGTCACACCTACTCCTGCTCCCTCCCTCCCGCCCGGTCTACTAACCACCAGTCCTGGCAACCCACATTATGCACATCTGGCAACCATATTTGCTCCCCATCGTTACTCACACCTGGACTTCATCATTACCCTGATTACTCTCTCTTTATTTGGCCCTTCAGTAGTATCAGTCATTAGGTTGTATTGTTTCTTTTAAAGTTCAGTACGCTTCTTATGTTTGTTCATTTGCATTGTTTCATTATTAAACTCACGTTCTGCACCTGCTTCCTGACTCCCGGCATATACATTGTAGCACCGCCTTACAACATACAAGACACACATATACACACAGCACTGTGGATAAATATTATTTTGACCATTGACCAGTGTAATAAATACCATTTAAAATAACACAAGCATATTGCTATTACGTTGTTATAACTAACTTCTTTCAAAACAGGGTTTCTCACAAACTCATAAGCAGATACTGAGACCCACACACACCCAGAGACAGATGGCTGACACAAACCCCACACAAACACTGATTAAAACAGGAAAGGCCTTGATCAAAAGGGTGCTTGGGTCTGCATTTCACAAGATACTGAGACACACACACACCCAAGGACAGAGGGCTGGCACAAACCTTTCATAAACACAGATATGACAAAAACATCTACGCACACACCTAATCTCCTGTTTTAGCTGAACATTTCTGAAGACAAAGAACTCTACTCAGAGCCAATGGGACAGTGACACTAGCCTGAAGGGGACCTCGCCCAACTCAGCTGGACCAATCAGAAGACCAGATCTACTAGACTCAACCTACTTTATTACCTGTATAAAATACATTTGCACTATGTTTCGGGGCTCTGTCTGCAGGTTCCTTACGAGCTGAATGAACGAGTCCGTGCACGCTTGTACCAGATATCTTTACTCTGAATAAACTGCCGCTTGTCATACAATCTACCACCTGGTCCGAATCCATCCTTGACCGACTCTCTCTTCTCCAATATCTCATTATCAACACCAGATCAAATGTGACCAACCTGATTCAAGTGTCCTCCATTACTCTGAAGCAGGACTGGTGTCTGGCCACTGCCTCAGCCTTCTGTAACATCTCGCGATTTGGTGGGGGCTTCCCACGACACCGCGGAACAACAAATCCACCAGGTTTTGTACGTAGCCTGGGAATTAAATAAAATATCAACACAATATAGTGAGAAAACAACTTTCTCAATTTTAGAAGTAATGTATATGCTAATAGAGGGAGTGTAACTACAGAATAGATTCAGGCAGGTAACGCTGATGCTGTTACTATGCAACCATCGGTGTACATTGCTGAATGCTTGCTGATACGTTTTGCTATTTGCTGCCTGCGCAGTAGCTATAATTGTAGTAGACAAGTACCATCCTTCATTTAAAATATGCAATGAACTTTAATGGGAACAGGCATGTTGTTTTGGGTTAGCAGACGAAGCCCCCAAATGCTAGCTAGCGAGCTCCCTAACTTGCAAACCCGGATTAGTTATATCTTTGTCCGAGTTGAAAGGAGTTGGCTAGCTAGCTAACGTTAGCTTGCCAGTTCGAGTTGAAACATTATTGAAAGCAAGCTGGCTAAATCCTATGATTAGCTAGACATTTTACATTTCCATTTTAGTCATTTAGCAGATGCTCTTATCCAGAGCAACTTTCAGTGCATTCATCTTAAAATTAAGATAGCTAGGTGGGTCAACCACATATCTCACTCATAGTAAGTACATTTTTCCCTCAAAGTAGCTGTCAGCAAAGTCAATGCAAGTACGGGGTAATGTCAAGTGCGACTGTTATTTTTTTTGAGGGGGGATGTGAGGGGGCAATGTTGTCTCAGATCATTTTGTATTATTCTATACGTACACCCGAGACACTCAATTGAAAATTATATGTTACATTTCGTATTGTATGTATTAATTTGTGGATGTCCATCATCCATTTTGAATGATATTGTAGCGACCCGCACAGACAGCTGTGTGTTATGTGTTAGGCTAGTAGGTGGTTGTGTTGTACTTACCAGTACCCAGTGTTCGCGGGGTCCGACATGCCAATCAACCTGCTATCTGCCAATCACGGGAATGCCTGGAATGTTCTGATGCCGGGCATCCTGGCGGTTGGCGGAGTGGCGTGGAGGGGGGTTGGGCAGGGGGATGGAGCATTGGAAGTTAAGACCAGGTTTAGCCTTTGTTCTCTCTCTTATGTCTGACCTTCACAAGAGAAGGTCACGGTTGGCTTGTGGTTATCTTTCATTTATTTGGCGTGGGCTATGGCCAAACAGTAGCCTGTGTGAAGTTGGGTTAATAAACCGTCAATTCGTAAACTCAATCCTCTGTCTGGACAATTGTTCCTTTATGATCTAGTCAGGTCATTACAATATGTTATGAATTACAATTTGTATGATATGTTACGAATTGTAATTTGGAAAATATGTTGGGAATTGCAATTTGTACAATATGTTTCAAATTTGCAAAACATATGTTATGTTATGAATTCCAATTTGTTGTGGCTAACGTCATCAACATATGTATGAATTTTAACCACTTTAAAATGGACATACATCAATCATTTCAAAGCTCAAAAACACATACAGTACAATGAACAAAAATATAAATGCAACATGCAACAATTTCAAAGATTTTACTGAGTTACAGGTCTTATAAGAAAATCAGTCAATTGAAATAAATTCATTAGGCCCTAATCTATGGATTTGTATGTATTTGTATTTATTATGGATCCCCATTAGCTGCTGCCAAAGCAGCAACTATTCTTCCTGGGGTCCAGCAAAAATAAGGCAGTTTATACAATTTTAAAGCATTACAATACATCCACAGATTTCATAACACACTGTGTGCCCTCAGGCACGTACTCCTTCACTACCACATACCACTGCCACACACCACTACCACATATCTAAAACCTTCCCCAACCAGAAACTGTGGATTGAAAGCGCAACCACTGCTTTTAATCAGGGAAGGCGACCGGAAACATGACCGAATACAAACAGTGTAGCTATTGCCTCTGCAAGGCAATCAAACAAGCTCAGCGTCAGTATAGAGACAAGGTAGAGTCGCAATTGAACGGCTCAGACATGAGGACACCGATGTCTTGCTCCCAGACAAATTAAACAACTTATTTGCTCGCTTTGAGGACAGTACAGTGCCACTGACACGGCCCGCCACCAAAACCTGCGGGCTCTCCTTCAGCGCAGCCAATGTGAGAAAAACATTTAAACGTGTTAACCCTCGCAAAGCTGCCGGACCAGACGGCATCCCTAGCCGCGTCCTCAGAGCATGCGCAGACCAGCTGGCTAGTGTGTTTACGGACATATTCAATCAATCCCTATCCCAGTCTGCTGTTCCCACATGCTTCAAGAGGGCCACCGTTGTTCCTGTTCTCAAGAAAGATAAGGTAACTGAGCTAAACGACTATCGGCCCATATTACTCACTTCCGTCATCATGAAGTGCTTTGAGAGACTAATCAAGGATCATATCACCTCCACCCTACCTGACACCCTAGACCCACTCCAATTTGCTTACCGCCAAAATAGGTCCACAGACGACGCAATCGCAATCGCAATGCACACTGCCCTAACCCACCTGGACAAGAGGAATACCTATGTAAGAATGCTGTTCATCGACTACAGCTCAGCATTTAACACCATAGTACCCTCCAAACTCGTCATTAAGATCGAGACCCTGGGTCTCGACCCCGCCCTGTGCAACTGGGTCCTGGACTTTCTGACGGGCCGCCCCCAGGTGGTGAGGGTAGGACACGACATCTCCACCCCGCTGATCCTCAACACTGGGGCCCCATAAGGGTGCGTTCTCAGCCCTCTCCTGTACTCCCTGTTCACCCATGACTGCGTGGCCATGCACGCCTCCAACTCAATCATCAAGTTTGCAGACGACACTACAGTGGTAGGCTTGATTACCAACAACGATGAGACGGCCTACAGGGAGGAGGTGAGGGCCCTCGAAGTGTGGTGTCAGGAAAATAACCTCACACTCAACGTCAACAAAACAAAGGAGATGATCGTGGACTTCAGGAAACAGCAGAGGGAGCAGCCCCCTATCCACATCGACAGGACTGTAGTGGAGAAGGTGGAAAGTTTTAAGTTCCTCGGCGTACACATCACGGACAAACTGAAATGGTCCACCCATACAGACAGCGTGGTGAAGAAGGCGCAACAGCGCCTCTTCAACCTCAGGAGGCTGAAGAAATGTGGCTTGTCACCAAAAACACTCACCAACTTTTACAGATGCACAATCGAGAGCATCCTGTCGGGCTGTATCACCGCCTGGTACGGCAACTGCTCCGCCCACAACCGTAAGGCTCTCCAGAGGGTAGTGAGGTCCGCACAACGCATCACTGGGACCAAACTACCTGCCCTCCAGGACACCTACACCACCCGATGTCACAGGAAGGCCAAAAAGATCATCAAGGACAACAACCACCCGAGCCACTGCCTGTTCACCCCGCTATCATCCAGAAGGCGAGGTCAGTACAGGTGCATCACAGCTGGGACCGAGTGACTGAAAAACTGTTAAACAGCCATCACTAACATTGAGTGGCTGCTGCAAACTTACTGACTCAAATCTCTAGCCACTTTAATAATAAAAAATTGGATGTAATAAATGTATCACTAGTCACTTTAAACAATACCACTTTATACCCTACATTACTCATCTCATATGTATATACTGTACTTTATACCATCTACTGCATCTTGCCTATGCCGTTCGGCCATTGCTCATCCATATATTTATATGTACATATTCTTGTTCATTCCTTTACACTTGTGTGTATAAGGTAGTTGTTTTGAAATTGTTAGGAATTGTTAGATTACTTGTTAGATATTACTGCACGCTCGGAACTAGAAGCACAAGCATTTCGCTACGCTCGCATTAACATCTGCTAACCAATCAAATTTGATTTGATTTGATTTATCTACAGTACTAAATCCATGTGTATGTATAGTGCATATGTTACCGTGTGTGTGTGTGTGTGTGTGTGTGTGTGTGTGTGTGTGTGTGTGTGTGTGTGTGTGTGTGTGTGTGTGTGTGTGTGTGTGTGTGTGTGTGTGTGTGTGTGTGTGCATGTTTCTGTGCCAATGTTTGTGTTGCTTCACAGTCCCCGCTGTTCCATAAGGTGCTTTTTAAATCTAATTTTACTGCTTGCATCAGTTACTTGATGTGGAATAGAGTTCCATGTAGTCATGGCTCTATGTAGTACTGTGCGCCTCCCATAGACTGTTCTGGACTTGGGGACTGTGAAGAGACCTCTTGTGGCATGTCTTGGGAATACAGATATGTATCTGTTGGATCGGTATTTGTCTGTGAAGAGCACACTTCTCCAGCATGCCGGTGGCCATCGATGGTGAGCATTTGCCCACTGAAGTCAGTTACAACTGCAGTCAGGTAATAATGGCGCCGGAGGAGATGGCTGCCATTTTACGGGCTCCTAACCGATTGTGCTATTGTGTGTGTTTGTTCGTGTTATTTGTAACTTATTTTGTACCGTCTCTTATGACCGAAAAGAGCTTCTGGATATCAGAATAGCGATTACTTACCTCATACTGAACGAAGATTTTTTCTTTAACAAGGCAGACACAAAGAATTTACTTCAGACACCGGACAAGGCTCAAATTCCCATAATTTGCATACAGAAGAGATGGCAAAATAGGGGTCATAGGTCGGGGTGCCTTGTAAGAATCAGACGGTGAGTGGGTAACCCGCCTCCACTATCCTTCCTATTAGCCAACGTGCAATCATTGGATAATAAACTGGATGAGCTCCGATCAAGACTATCCTACCAAAGGGACATTAACAACTGTAATATCACCGAGTCGTGGCTTAACGACGACATGGATAACATATAGCTGAGTTTCCGTGCATCAGCAAGATAGAACAGCTGCTTCCGGTAAGACAAGAAGTGGAGGTCTGTGTCTATTTGTCAATAACAGCTGGTGCATGAAATCTAATATTAAGGAAGTAGAGGTAGACTATCACATGATAAGCTGTAGACCACACTATTTAGCTAAATACTTTTTATCTATATTTTCATAGCTGTCTATTTACCTCTACAAACCGATGCTGGCACTAAGACCGCACTCAACGAGCTGTATAAGGCCATAAGAAGAAAGAAAATGCTCATCCAGAGGTGGCGCTCCTAGTGGCCGGGGACTTTAATGCAGGGAAACTAAAATCCGTTTTACCTCATTTCTACCAGCATGTTACATGTGCAACCAGAAGAAAATAAAACCTTTACTCCACACACAGAGACGCGTACTAAGCTCTAACCTCGCCCTCCATTTCTCAAATCTGACCATAACTCTATCCTCCTGATTCCTGCTTACAAGCAAAAACGAAAGCAGGAAGTACCAGTGACTCGCTCAATATGGAAGTGTTCAGATGACGCAGATGCTAAGCTACAGGACTGTTTAGCTAGCACAGACTGGAATATGTTCCAGGATTCTTCCGATTGCATTGAGGAATACACCACATCAGTCACAGGCTTCATGAATAAGTGCATCGATGACGTTGTCCCCACAGTGACCATACGTACATACCCCAACCAGAAGCTATGGATTACAGGCAAAAAAGCTCATCACTAAGCTAAAGACCCTGGGACTAAACACCTCCCTCTGAAACTGGATCCTGGACTTCCTGACGGGCCGTAGGTAACAACAGGGGTGCGAGCTCAGTCCCCTCCTGTACTCCCTGTTCACCCATGACTACATGGCAAAGCACGACTCCAACACCATCATTAAGTTCGCAGATGACACAACAGTGGTAGGCCTGATCACCGACAACGATGAGACAGCCTATAGGTAGGAGGTCAGAGACCAGGCAGTGTGGTGCCAGGATACCAACCTCTCCCTCAATGTGAATAAGACAAAGGAGATGATTGTGGACTACAGGAAAAGGAGGGCCGAGCACGCCCCCATTCTCATCGACAGGGCTGTAGTGGGGCAGGTTGAGAGCTTCAAGTTCCTTGGTGTCCACATCACCAACAAACTATCATGGTCCAAGCCCACCAAGACAATCGTGAAGAGGGCACGCCTATTCCCCCTCGGAGACGGAAAAGATTTGACATGGGTCCTCAGATCCTCAAAGAGTTCTACAGCTGCACCATCAAGAGCATCCTGACTGGTTGCATCACTGCCTGGCATGGCATCTGCTCGGCCTCCGACTGCAAGGCACTACAGAGGGTAGTGCATACGGCCCAGTTCATCACTGGGGCCAAGTTTCCTGCCATCCAGGACTATACCAGGCTGTGTCAGAGAAAGGACAAAAAAAATTCAAACGACTCCAGCCACCCTAGTCATAGACTGTTCTCTCTGCTACCGCACGGCAAGCGGTACCGGAGCGCCAAGTCTAGGTCCAAAAGGCTTCTCAACAGCTTTTACCCCCAAGCCATAAGACTCCTGAACAGCTAATCAAATGGCTACCCCCCCTCCCCCACCCCACACACACACACACACACACACACACACACACACACACACGCTACTCTCTGGTATTATCTATGCATAGTCACTTTACCTCTACCTACATATAAATATTACCTCAATAACCTTGACTAACCTGTGCCCCTCACATTGACTCTGTACCGGTACCCCCTGTATATAGCCTCGTTACTGTTATTTTATTGTTGCTCTTGAATTATTTGTTATTTTTCCATTTTCTTTTTTAAACTTTTTTAACTTCAGTTTATTTTAGTACATACTTAACACTTATTTTTCTTAAAACTGCATTGTTGGTTAAGGACTTGTAAGTAAGCATTTCACTGTAAGGTCTACTACACCTTTTGTATTCAGCGCATGTGACAAATAACATTTGATTTTGATTTGACCCTGGTGAGGACAACAAGAATGCAAATTAGCTTCCCTGAGACGGTTTCTGACAGTTGGTGCAGAAATTCTTCGGTTGTGCAAACCCACAGTTTTATCAGCTGTCCGGGTCGCTGGTCTCAGATGATCCCGCAAGTGAAGAAGTCGGATGTGGAGGTCCTGGGCTGACGTTGTTACAAGTGGTCTGCAGTTGTGAGGTCAGTTGTACGTACTGCCAAATTCTCTAAAACGACGTTGGCCATCTGGCAACCTTCACACCTTGTAGAGTACATGCCCTGATGAATTGTTCTGAGGGCAAACGGTGTGCAACTCAATATTAAGAAGATGTTCCTAATGTTTTGTATACTCAGTGTAAGTAATTCATACCCAACTCTCCAGTAAGTTGTGACAAACTAATTTACAAAACTCAGTTTTGGATGAGACTGATCAAAATTATCCTATTTACACTTTGGTCAATTTTGACACTCAAATGAAAGTGTTTGACTCATATCGATGCCACGAGAAGTTGGTTCTTAGGGGCAGTTGACATTTAAGCAAACAATATATTGACGCTTTTAGGGTTAAGACACAATGGTGAACATCTAGCCTGGTCCCAGATCTGTTTCTGCTGTCTTGCCAACTCCTTGTCACTCATTGTCACACCAATGTTTGGAGGAGAACAAGAGAGCAGAAACAGTCCGGCATCCGGGCTAGTGAATATCAGGGTAGATGAAAAAGTGGTTCAGGTTTTACCAAGATACCAAGTTACCAACCATGCAAGCAAAACACCAAACTCGATTTGAGTGTACAGTACGATAAGGACTAGACGAGTCAGCAGCCAGCCCTCTATCTTTGTTGTGTTGAGTTGTTGGTGGTGAGTGGTGGGTGTATTGCTGTATTGCTTTTGGACTGTGGTTCGGTTCTCCCCCCTCCCACCACCCACCACCACCTGCCTTCATGCCCCCCATCAACCTCCAACTCCCATCCCCAAGCCATTCAGGCGCTCCAAAAGGAATGAGGCTGTAACTGAGTCTAGGGGACAGATGGGACCTATTTATAGGGCACTGCGGAGAGGTGTGAAGTTTCTTGGGATTTCTAAGAAAGGGGCCATGACTCCTTAAGGGGGCTGAATGATGCAGTCTCTCTGGCCTGCTGTAGGGCTGGTGGGCTGGTGGCTCACTGTGACACTCACAGCCCCTCAACTGGCCAGACAGTGATTAGACAGGGCCAGGCTAAACAAAGCACAAATCTGCCCTTTGCCTGTGACTGACAGAGAGAAAAAGAGAGAGGAGGGGGGAAGAGAGAGAGGGGTGGGGAGGGAGAAGGAGAAGGAGGGAGCGGGAAAGAGAGAGAGAGATTAAAGCCAATTAGAGATTAGACACAATTAAACTCAACCAAATCATGAGAAAACTAAAAGATAATAACTTGACACATTGGAAAGAATTTACAAAAAAACAGAGCAAGCTAGAATGCTATTTGACCCTTAACAGAGAGTGCACAGTGTCAGAATACCTGACCACTGTGACTGACCCAAAATTAAGGAAATCTTTGACTCTGTACAAACTCAGGGAGCATAGCCTTGCTTTTGAGAAAGACCTGCATGGCTCACAAGAGAAGACAGGATATGTGCACTGCCCACAAAATTAGGTGGAAACTGAGCTGCACTTCCTAACCTCCTGCCAAATGTATGACCATAATTAGAGACACATATTTCCCTCAGATTACACAGACCCACAAAGAATTCGAAATCAAATCACATTTTGATAAACTCCCATATCTATTGGTTGAAATACCACAGTGTGCCATCACAGCAGCAAGATTTGTGACCTTTTGCCACAAGAAAAGGGAAGAACAAAACCATTGTAAATACAACCTATATTTGTTTATTTCTTTTCCCTTTTGTACTTTAACTATTTGGACATCATTACAACACTGTATATAGATAGAATATGACATGTGAAATGTCTTTATTCTTTTGTTTACTGTTACTTTTTTATTGTTTATTATCTATTTCACTTGCTTTGGCAATGTAAACATATGTTTCCTATGCAAATAAAGCCCTTAAATTGAAATTGAATTGAATTGAGGAATTGGGGGGGGGGGGGGGGGGGGGGCAGTGGTAACCTAACACTAAACTGAGGAATGGTCGGAGGGAGGGACATCCACCACCACAAGTTTTTTTATCTTTCACTCCAAGAATTAACTGAAGTCCTTTGGGTATAAATGATGTCCTCTGGATGCTTCCCTTGATGTTATCCTCCAGTCACCACACAGGGCTTGGTCCTAACTTGATGTTGGCTCATGTACAACTCAGACTTTCACAGAAATCCAAGGTTGGCTTTAGTGGTACTTGTGCACAAGTTAGAAGATAAGAGAGGCTCTCCATTCAATCACTTCGATGTTTTTTTTTATAGAACCCTAATGATCATGAAAAACAAACAATGAAACACAAGAGGAGCATGAGACACATGTTTGCAGCTATTGATAGTATCAGCTGCTGCAGGTACTGAAAACCTATTGCAACAAGTAAGTAAGTGCAACTAGGCCCACCAGTGTGACATAGTGTTAAGAGTACCTTATTTCCGCCAGGTTGAAAGTCACACTGGATCTTCACAGGATGCTGCCTGCTTTTGCACCGATCTCACCCGTTGTGGTGCAGTCAAACCAACCCTAACCGACAACAGGCCTAATCTAAGTGCTGCCATCTAGTGCTGTACATCAGTCCTGTATCAGATGGTTTCAGTACTTAGAGAAGTAAAAGCTACTTAAGTTATACTCATACCCGTATATGGGTTGAAAATGGCAGATGTGGGCACTGATAAGCACCTAAATTGGAGCACAGTGGCTGTACGGTAACATACGATAAATTACATCAGAGCTCAGGCTCTGCACGTCACAGCTCTGTAGGGATTTTGACTGACAGCCGTTCTGAACTTGAGCACCGCACGCAACAAGAAGTTGCAACCATCCCTCCCACTAATTGGGCAACTTTTGCAGGGAAATGCTGTAAATTAAAGCCTAAAACTGGAAGATCGTGTTTTATAACTTAGCTAGCTATGTTGGAAATAGAACAAGCTTTCAAATGATTCCCCCCTGACCCAGTTTGCGATTTAAAATGGGTTGTTTTTGGATTGCCTAAACAACAACAGTAATTGTGTGATGGCGGGATGCAGGGTTGTGTTCTAAACAAAACAAATACAAGTGTGCTTGTTCTAGTTCCTCAACGGCACAGCTAGGCAAGTTTAAAAAATAACCTTATGGATAAAGACTCTTCTTTGAGTTATAAAAGTGCATTAAAATTACTGAGAAACTGTGCACACTTTGGAGAGGTGTGTGGCTACTTGAAGACACCAGTTAGTCCTCTCATCCTGGTCATTTCTTTGTCTTACGTTGCATTTACCCCACATTGTCTAGGAATATTCTTATCGTGTTACTGAATGTATCCAGAGTATTTTCAGATTTAGTTATCAACAAATACGGCGAAAAGTACAGTAAATGTAAATTGCACATCAAATCAACAGGTCATTTTTGGAGCCAGTCTGGTGTCAGGTGAACTGTTGTGTCCTCAATTTTGGTCTAATACTTTTCCCATAATCTCCAAAATATTCCCTGTCAGTTGCTACCGTGCTTAAGATAAGATCCATATAGGCCAATTCCCACGAGCATGAAGGGTTAAGTGAAACCAACTGGCCACCAGATATTATCATTGTGCAAGTTTCCCACTGCCGTAACATTCCTGTATTGTCTTCAATAATTGTCTACTATTCATCTAACTTGAATTCATGTTCAACCTGAATGTCCATACTGAAATTAGGAAAGTTATTGAAAAGTAGGCTAAATGTTCTATGAAACTTCAACTTATGGTGTATTATACTGGAATACCTGCTGTTATGTATATTGGGGAAATGTCCTGTCTCTGAATTTGTATAATTCAAGCCAAACCCAGCAGCAAAATGGTCAGTGAGGGAGGAAGACGGGGATAGAAGGGATCCCCTCTCTCCACTGGGATTCTCTGCCTCTAACCCTATTACAGGGGCTGAGTCACTGGCTTACTGGTGCTCTTTCATGCCGTCCCTAGGTGGGGTGCGTCACTTGAGTGGGTTGAGTTACTGACGTGATCTTCCTGTCTGGGTTGGCGCCCCCCCTTGGTTTGTGCTGTGGTGGAGATCTTTGTGGGCTATACTCGGCCTTGTCTCAGGATTGTAAGTTGGTGGTTGAAGATATCCCTCTAGTGGTGCGGGGGCTGTGCTTTGGCAAAGTGGGTGGGGTTATATCCTTCCTGTTTGGCCCTGTCCGGGGGTATCATCGGATGGGGCCACAGTGTCTCCTGACCGCTCCTGTCTCAGCCTCCAGTATTTATGCTGCAGTAGTTTATGTGTCGGGGGGCTAGGGTCAGTTGGTTATACCTGGAGTACTTCTCCTGTCTTATCCAGTGTCCTGTGTGAATTTAAGTATGCTCTCTCTAATTCTCTCGTTCTCTCTTTCTTTCTCTCTCTCTGAGAACCTGAGCCCTAGGACCATACGTCAGGACTACCGGGCATGATGACTCCTTGCTGTCCCCAGTCCGCCTGGCCTTGCTGCTATTCCAGTTTCAACTGTTCTGCCTGCGGTTACGGAACCCCTACCTGTCCCAGACCTGCTGTTTTCAACTCTTAATGATCGGCTATGAAAAGCCAACTGACATTTATTCCTGATTATTATTTGACCATGCTTGTCATTTATGAACATTTTGAAAATCTTGGCTCTCTCTAATTTTCTCCTTCTCTCTTTCTTTCTCTCGGAGGACCTGAGCCCTAGGACCATACGTCAGGACTACCGGGCATGATGACTCCTTGCTGTCCCCAGTCCGCCTGGCCTTGCTGCTATTCCAGTTTAAACTGTTCTGCCTGCAGTTATGGAACCGCCACCTGTCCCAGACCTGTTGTTTTTCAACTCTTAATGATCGGCTATGAAAAGCCAACTGAAAATTATTCATGATTATTATTTGACCATGCTTGTCACTTATGAACATTTTTGAACATCTTGGCATAGTTCTGTTATAATCTCCACCGGCACAGCCAGAAGAGGACTGGCCACCCCTCATAGCCTGGTTCCTCTCTAGGTTTCTTCCTAGGTTTTGGCCTTTCTAGGGAGTTTTTCCTAGCCACCGTGCTTCTACACCTGCATTGCTTGCTGTTTGGGGTTTTAGGCTGGGTTTCTGTACAGCACTTCGAGATATTAGCTGATGTACGAAGGGCTATATAAAATAAACTTGATTGATTGATTGATTGATTGATTACGGAGCTTATTGTTGAGTGGAGAGCAGAGCATAGCAGAACATACCACATGCTAATGAAGGCTCTCTTCTCTACTCCCTGTTGCTGTTACTATTCTCAGAGAACCACTGTGACTGTACCCCCTGTATCCCTTCTCTGCATCCCAGATGGCATACTTTTGACCAGGGTTTTGACCAAAACTAGTGCACTACATAGAGAATAGAGTACCATTTGCGACTGAGGCCTTCTCTACCAGCAAATTCAAGGCTGACCATGATGCTGCTCATAAGATGGAAAATTGCTTAGTAACTGGATGGAGAACATGAGAAGGATGAGAGCTGAAATACATAGGGCATTTACTGACTGTAGGACCTGTGTCTAGATGGTATCATATTCCCTGCAGTGCACTACTTTTGACCAGGGCCCATATACTGTATAGTGCACTGGTCAAAAGTAGTGCACAATGTAGGGGATAAGGCACCATTTGGAGGAAGCCTAGCTGTAATTAGCAACTGTTAGCAATGCACTGATCCCCCTGTGTTGATTGGTTGGCCTTGGTGCTAATGAGGGTCCAATGTCTTATTGGAGGCACCTTCACATTATCTGCTAGCCAAGTTACAGTTTTCAGATGTCTGTCATGCGTGAGTGCCTGAAAATAAACCAGGGTAGGCTTGTTCCTCCTTGTTGCCAGATTTCTAAGCACTGCCTTGTCTGGTGTTGGAGAAATGATAGATGAGACGGTAGGTTTATGAATGTTTTACGATGATTTAGTATTGTCCCAAGATAATAAAACATAGCAGTACGTGGAGAGATATTATTTAAAAAATGTATTCAAAATGTAGATGAATGTTTAATCAACATAACGTTTTATTATCAGGAATAATCCTCTTACATGTGTCATATCATTTACGTTAATGATATACAGTTGAAGTTGGAAGTTTACATACACTTAGGTTGGAGTCATTGAAACTCGTTTTTCAACCACTCCACAAATTTCTTGTTAACAAACTAGAGTTTTTGCAAGTCGGTTAGGACGTCTACTTTGTGCATGACACAAGTCATTTTTCCAACAATTGTTTACAGACAGATTATTTCACTTATAATTCACTGTATCACAATTCCAGGGGGTCAGAAGTTTACATACACTAAGTTGACTGTGCCTTTAAACAGCTTAGAAAATTTCAGAAAATTATGTCATGGCTTTAGAAGCTGATAGGCTAATTGACATAATTTGAGTCATTTGGAGGTGTACCTGTGGATGTATTTCAAGGTCTACCTTCAAACTCAGTGCCTCTTTGCTTGACATCATGGGAAAATCAAAAGAAATCTGCCAAGACCTCCAATTTTTTTTTTAGACCTCCACAAGTCTGGTTCATCCTTGGGAGCAATTTCCAAACGCCTGAAAGTACCACGTTCTGTACAAACAATAGTACACAAGTATAAACACCATGGGACCATGCAGCCGTCATACCGCTCAGGAAGAAGACGCGTTCTGTCTCCTAGAGATGAACGTACTTTGGTGCGAAAAGTGCAAATCAATCCCAGAACAACAGCAAAGGACCTTGTGAAGATGCTGGAGGAAACAGGTACAAAAGTATCTATATCCACAGTAAAACAAGTCCTATATCGACATAACCTGAAAGGCCGCTCAGCAAGGAAGAAGCCACTGCTCCAAAACCGCCATAAAAAAAGCCAGACTAAGGTTGGCAACTGCACATGGGGACAAAGATGGTACTTTTTGGAGAAATGTCCTCTGGTCTGATGAAACAAAATAGAACTGTTTGGCCATAATGACCATCGTTATGTTTGGAGGAAAAAGGGGGATGTTTGCAAGCCGAAGAACACCATTCCAAACGTGAAGCACGGGGTGGCAGCATCATGTCTTGGGGGTGCTTTTCTGCAGGAAGGACTGGTGCACTTCACAAAGTAGATGGCATCACGAGGAAGGGAAATTATGTGGATATATTGAAGCAACATCTCAAGACATCAGTCAGGAAGTTAAAGCTTGGGTCTTCCAAATGGACAATGACCCCAAGCATACTTCCAAAGTTGTGGAAAATGGCTTAGAGACAACAAAGTCAAGGTATTGGAAAAAATTTGTGGGCAGAACTGAAAAAGGGTGTGCAAGGAGGCCTACAAACCTGACTCAGTTACACCAGCTCTGTCAGGAGGAATGGGCCAAAATTCACCCAACTTATTGTGGGAAGCTTGTGGAAGGCTACCCCAAATGTTTGACCCAAGTTAAACAATTTAAAGGCAATGCTACCAAATACTGATTGAATGTATATAAACTTCTGACCCACTGGGAATGTGATGAAAGAAATAAAAGCTGAAATAAATCATTCTCTCTGCTATTATTCTGACATTTCACATTCTTAAAATAAAGTGGTGATCATAACTGACCTAAAACAGGGATTTTTTCCCAGGATTAAATGTCAGGAATTGTGAAAAACTGAGCTTAAATGTATTTGGCTAAGGTGTATGTAAACTTCCGACTTCAACTGTACCTTACAGTCTTGAGTGTGAAGGGAAGGTCCATGTGTAAATCTGTCATAGTGACAACCTGGCAGCTATATAAGTAGCCTCTTTATTTTCACCCTATAACTCATTAATCTACTTATCTTTACATCTCTTACTCTACTTTTCTTTACATTGCTGCCATTGTAGCCTACAGCGGCCAGACTGGCCATTCGTTATTTAGTCTTCTCTGAGAATGGCCACTGGAGGACACTAGTGCACTACAAGTGAATTGACTCCATTTGCTTCCCAAATGGCACCCTATTCCCTTTATTGTGCACTACTTTGGAATAGGGTGCCTTTTGGGACTGAATCCATGTGGATGAACTTAGATACAAGGGGAAACCTGACCTGTGTAGTGGAAGCCTACTAGGGTTTATAAGTGATCCCATGTCTCTAGAGATCCATAAAAACTGTTCCTCAGGTAATGGAAGGTGGACAGTAAATGAGAGAAGGAGATTAAGGATGCATTGTACATGATGAATGTATTGACATTTATATAGTATCTAATACCAGATAGTGGTGGTGAATGAAATCTTTCTTAGTCCTTTTTTATTCACTCAAAGTAGGTGTGAGAGCAAAACATGGAGGATTGTATAGGTGAGTCACTCAGATTTTATTTGGATGTTCGTTGTCCATCTGTTTTGGAGTGGATCTGAACAAAGAAGGAGGGAGCAACTTTTGAATCTGCAACTGATATATTGGAACTTGTTTCTCATCATCATGATGTCTACCTAAGGGTCACATGTCAGGTGACCTGGATTATACCAAAGGGGGTCACTGACCACTCATTGTCCTGAGTGTCTTTCTTCTTCTCTCTTTCTGTCTCCCTCTCTACCTCTGTCTCTCTCTCTCATTCTTTCTTTCTCACTCTTTCTAATCTCTCTTTCTCTATCTCTCTCACTCTCTCTTTCTATGTCTCTCTTCTGTCTCTTACTCTTTCTCTCTTTCTCTCTCCCCCTCCCTCTTTCTCTTTGCTGACTTGCCCCAGCATTTTTTTGTGTTTAAAACAGGTTTTAAATGCTAATTTCTTGTGACTTTTGAGAAAAGGATACACTTGCAAATGGCTAAAAGGGGGCCTTGCAGAGGAGCACTTATTCTGGTACAGTCCAATCTGTCTTAGGACCATGGCCATTCATACTGTACTGAATACCAGTGTGACTGTTAATGTGGATATATTATATTTAACAACCATTTTGTACTCTTTCTCTGCTGCTGTATGATTCATTTCCTAGTATTTTCTCATTTCCCCTGTGTCAGGTTGTTAAAACTGCTGCTCTACATACTGTATGGTTTGAAACTTAACGTAATATTGTCAACTTATAATACAGTTATTATACTGTAATAATATCCAACAACATACACAGTTAAAAACTGTTTTAATAAAAAAAAGTAGGTATGAAAGGTCAAACTGAAAAGAATCAATCTCCACACTATATAATGATCCAAAATAAAATATAATCATGGCTGCCTCTGCCCTGCATGAAGGTAACACATGAATGACTCTAGATCAGGGACGGCTCCCTCTTGACAGCGGAGAGAATTTGTTTTAGTTTTACAGTTAATTTCTACACATTTTGTCATAGGGTGGAGAGAAATGTTTGCAGTTTTTAATATGACCCCAAAAAACTGTGGGGGTACCCCGGTCGGTAATCCGACCATGATTGCTACAAGTTTAGTACCCTTCAAGCTCATCATTAAGCTCGGGGCCCTGGGTCTGAACCACGCCCTGTGCAACTGGGTCCTGGAATTCCTGATGGGCCGCCGCCAGGTGGTGAAGGCAGGAAACAACACCTCCACTTCGCTGATCCTCAGCTCAGCCCTCTCCTGTACTCCCTGTTCACCCATGACTGCGTGGTCTCTCACGCCTCCAACTGAATCATCAAGGCCTACTACACAACAGTAGTAGGCCTGATTATCAACAATGACAAGACAGCCTACAGGGAGGAGGTGACGGCCCTGGGAGAGTGGTGCAAGGAAAATAAACTCTCACTCAACATCAACAAAACAAAGGAGCTGATCATGGGCTTCAGGAAACCGCAGAGGGAGCACGCCCCTATCCACATCGACAGGACCGCAGTGGAGAAGGGGGAAAAAGCTTCAAGTTCCTCGGCGTACACATCACTGACGATCTGAAATGGTCCACCCACACGACAATGTAGAGAAGAAGGTGCAACAGCGCCTCTTCAACCTCAGGAGGCTGAAGAAATTTGGCTTGGCCCCTAAAACCCTCACAAACTTTTACAGATGCACAATTGAGAGCATCCTGTCGGGCTGTATCACCGTCTGGCACGGCAACTGCACGGTCTGCCCAATGCATCACAGGGGGCAAACTACCTGCCCTCCAGGACACCTACAGCACCCGATGTCACAGGAAGGCCAAAAAGATCATCAAGGACATCAACCACTCGAGCCACTGCCTGTTACCACTATCATCCAGAAGGCGAGGTCAGTACAGGTGCATCAAAGCTGGGACCGAGAGATTGAAAAACAGCTTCTATCTCAAGGCCATCAGACTGTTAAAAAGCCATCACTAGCCGGCTTCCACCCGGTTACGCAACCCTGCACCTTAGAGGCTGCTGCCCTATATACAAAGACTTGGAATCACTGGCCACTTTAATAATGGAACACAAGTCATTTTAATAATGTTCAAATAATGTTATCATACTGCTTTACTCATCTCATATGTATATACTGTATTCTATTCTACTGTACCCAAGCTTTTTTAGTCAATGCCACTCTGACATTGCTTGATCAAACATTTGTATTTTCTTAATTCCATTCTTTTAATTTTAGATGTGTGTATTGTTGTGAATTGTTTTAGATACTACTGCACTGTGTCACGTTCGTCGTAATGTGGAAGAGAGGAGGACCAAGGCGCAGCGTGATATGAATACATCTTCTATTTATTATAACGAAGAACACTAAACCAAACTTTACAAAACAACAAAACGAACGTGACGCTATATAGAAAATAGTGCTGAACACAAAACACTACACCTAGACAATCACCCACAAAACCCAACAGAAAACAGGCTACTTAAATATGGTTCCCAATCAGGGACAATGATTGACAGCTGCCTCTGATTGAGAACCATATCAGGCCAAACACAGGAAACCAACACAGAAATAGAAAACATAGATTACCCACCCAACTCACGCGCTGACCACACTAAAACAAAGAAAATACAAAAGAACTATGGTCAGAACGTGACACACTGTTAGTAATGCACTGTTGGAGATAGGAACACAAGCATTCCGCTACACTCGCGATAACATCTGCTAAATATGTGTATGTGACCAATAACATTTGATTTGATTGGAGTTTTAATAGCTGGTTGGACTATTTTACCAATCTAAACACATTTAGCTGACAAGGGCTAACTGAGTGACTGTCAGTGACTAACAGTGGGTGACTGTTGTTGATGTGTGCAGAGGGTCCCTGGTTCGCGCCCGGGGTCGGGGCGAGGGGACGGTTTAAAGTTATACTGTTACACACACACACACAGATATACAGGGAGAGAGAGATTGCTGAACCCAGCAGAGTGGCAGGCAGAGGCAGCTCTCTCTAGTGACTGACTGACTTGCCATGATCAACAAACCCAGTGATGTACCTCCCCACATCTTGCTTCAGACTAGTGGTCAGTGGTGCTGGTGGCTCTTCATTGCCAGACAGCAGCTGGGGGCTATAGAGAAATTACCAAAGGTTGGTGGAAAAAGTAAAATGCAATTTATGTCAAAGCACCAAAGCAGTGTTAATAATATATGGTTAATTGGACTTATTTTCTTGTTATCTGCTCCATTAGACTATAGCCGATGATTCCTCATGGAGACAAACCATCCTGAAACGCAATCACATATAAACATGTACCACACATGTAATAAAGTGCCATGTTTGATGGAACTCACTAAATAAAGAAGAAACCTTTCTGCTCGTAGGTTATACTCAGATGTAGGATCTTAATATTATCACTTTTCTGTTGCTGAGAATTTTCCTGCACAGCAGGAGATTTAAACCTGTAGTGTATTTTAGTTTTAAAAGGGCTTCTAAAGTTTGTAATGACCACTTTGATATTTCAGACTGGATTTTTAAAATGTATTTTATTGAACCTTTATTGAACTAGGCAAGTCAGTTAAGAACAAATTCTTATTTACAATGACGGCCTACCCAGGCCAAATCCTTCTCTAACCCGTACGACGCTGGGCCAATTGTGCGTCACCCTATGATTTGACCTAACAAAACATGTATCAACCCCTACAAAAGTGTCCATTAATTATAATCCACATAATAATGAATATTTCCTGTTGTTTCCTGAGTAATTTTCCTGCTGCCGTTGCAAACTGGCTCAAATCAAGATCAGCATCTGTAACCTAGACCCTATTATATGGAGCAAAAGGTGAAGTTAGTCATGTTACAGTGAACTGAGTTCACATGAAAGTCATTTTTTCCTTGGGGGTTTATGCATACTAGGAATATGTTGGAACGTAGTCGTAAAACAGCATGCTGTATATAATACAAATATTCTGTGACTGTGACATATGCATCATGCAACGCAAGCATGGTTGGTTCAACGCCAACAGCGCTGAATTTTTTACATTGTTTAATCCACCATGTTCACCGATTCGCAGCCAATCAAAATGTTTAGCGGAAAGAAACGCGCAGAAAAAAACATCGTGGCAGCCAATTGCAGCCAACCCACGTTGGTCGTCTGTTTGCATTCGGAGTTATCTGTCTGGAATCCTTTGGATGAGACACGCGGGCTGCTTGAGCCCAAATTTATTCATTTCAGTGGACCGCTCTTTCTCAATAGAAAAACTTTGACAACAACACATTCTGCACGGATTCATTTTTCCCTTGTAGGATAACACCTAACAGAGTCAGAATAAGTGAATTAAAGACCGAATATGACAAAAATATTGACAGCTTGCAACGTCGTCAAATCACTGAGGCAAGGATGGCTCGCAGCCAGAAGAAGCAGCAACCCTGCTTGTTTGAGGAGGTCTGCTAGGCTCTTCAGTGTTAAGGTAATACATTCGCCAGCTAGCTAACTAGCTATATTGCTTTTCTTTAATTCTAAAACGTTTTAATTGAGCAGTAGACAACTTACTTCTCCCAGCTTGCAATAGTTTGCGAAAGTTGTATGTCATTGACCATGCATTATAGCTAGCTAGGGATAAGCTAACATACATTGTCATTCATTGTCAATAATAGCTAAATCAATTAATTGTCGAGGTAACTAACGTTAGCTAGCTAGCTAGCCCACTAATAAAGCATGCTCGAACTTGCTTCAGTCAGCTAAATGCAGTTGACAACAGGTCAACTTTCTCTTGCATTTGGAAAAGAAACACATGTCATGGAAACAGTCGTGTTCTTGTGTTGCAGTGGGGCCAATAACATTAATGGATGAATATGGTGGCCAATCCCCGTGTGGTGTTGCGTCATGTTGATTTACTAGTTTGGGGTGCAGTTTGGCAAATCTGGCTAAACAAAGATATTGCTCAACATTACAGGATTACGCAATGCAATATATTTCCATCAACTTTATTAGCTATATTGGCATAACATTAATTGCCACTTTGTGATTTTTATAAATATGTGTAGGATACGGTATTGGGCTTTAACACACACACACACACACACACACACACACACACACACACACACACACACACACACACACACACACACACACACACACACACACACTGGATAATCCTAGGCTAGGCCATGAAAAATAGAACAAGAGAATAGTCTACCTCAGCATTCACTACTGACCAGGAGAATATGGCCCCTCATTGAGTGGGTCAGGGGCTGGTGGTAGATAGCTACCTCTAGTTTCCTTTGTTAACAACGAATTAGGCTAAGCCTTCTCTCCATACCGATTTAAGATAGCATGTTATTGTCTGTCTAAACAGAAATGTTCCTTGCATCGTAAAAACACCTCATACAAACAGTAAGGATTACCTACAGTGCATTCGGAATGTATTCAGGCCCCTTAACTTTTTCTACATTTTGTTACCTTACAGCCGTTTTCTAAAATGTATTAAATTATTTTTTCCCCTCATCAATCTACACACAAGCTATCCCATAAAGACAAAGAAAAAATAGGTTTTTAGAAATGTTAGATAAAAAAAAAAAACTTTGAAATTGAGCACAGGTCCATCCTGTTTCCATTGATCATTCTTGAAATGTTTCTACAACTTGATTGGAGTCCACCTGTGGTAAATTCAATTGATTGGCCATGATATGGAAAGGCACACACCTGTCTATATAGGGTCCCACGGTTGACAGTGCATGTCAGAGCAAAAACCAAGCCATGAAGTCAAAGGAATTGACCATAGAGCTCTGAGACAGGATTGTATCGAGGCACAGCTCTAGGGAAGGGTACCAAAACAATTCTGAGCATTGAAGGTGCCCAAGAACACAGTGGCCTCCGTCATTCTTAAATGGGAAAATGTTTAAAACCACTAAGACTCTTCCTAGAGCTGGCCGCCCCCAGCCAAACTGAGCAATCGGGGAGGTGACCAAGAACCCGATGGTAACTCTGACAGAGCTACAGTGTTCCTCTGTGGAGATGGGAGAACCTTCCAGGACAACCATCTCTTGAGCACTCCACCGATCAGACCTTTATGGAAGCCACTCCTCAGCAAAAGGCACGACAGCCGCTTGGAGTTTGCCAAAAGGCACCTAAATGACTCTGACCATGAGAAACAAGATTCTCTGGTCTGATGAAACCAAGATTTGACTCTTTGGCCTGAATGCCAAGCGTCACGTCTGGAGGAAACCTGGCACCATCCCTACGGTGAAGCATGGTGGTGGCAGCATCATGCTGTGGGGATGTTTTTCAGTGGTAGGGAATGGGAGACTAGTAATAATCGAGGGAAAGATGAACGGAGAAAAGTACAGAGAGATCCTTGATGAAAACCTGCTCCAGAGCGCTCAGGACCTCAGACTGGGGCGAGGTTCACCTTCCAACAGGACAATGACCCTAAGCACACAGTCAAGACAACGCAGGAGTGGCTTCGGGGACAAGCCTCTGAATGTTCTTGAGTGACCTAGCCATAGCCCGGACTTAAATCCTATCCAACATCTCTGGTGAGACCTGAAAATAGCTGTACAGCTACACTCCCCATCCAATGTGACAGAGCTTGAGAGGATCTGCAGAGAAGAATGGGAGAAACTCCCCAAATACAGGTGTGCCAAGCTTGTAGCGTCATACCCACGAAGACTCGAGGCTGTAATTGCTGACAAAGGTGCTTCAACAAAGTACTGAGTAAAGGTTCTGAATAAGGGATGCACAATATATCGGTGAACATATCGGAATCGGCCGATATTAGCTAAAAATGCCAACATCGGTATCGGCCCGATGTCTAGTTTAACGCCGATGTGCAGAACCGATGTCAAAGCTGACGTGCATACCTATATGACGCCACGTAAAATGTTGCACTACACGTGCAACACAGCGTTCCTAACCTAGCCCACAATGTCTGCTGTGTGGATGAGCAGATAACAAGTCGAGCAGTCATTTGAAAGAGTAAGAACATTTCAGCGAGACAACTCAAAAGGCGAAATCCATTAACGCCAAGATAATGGAATTCATTGCACGATGTTGGCTTTTGCGACTGGTCGAGCACCGGTACACACTACCAAGTGCGCTATGTTTCAGATGTTGCCCTACCGGAGTTACACAGTAATAGCGTCACTGCTATTAGCTTCACGACATACTATGGAACGCTGTTTGGGTCTTTGCGTGTCAAAAAAGATACACGTCAAATTCGCTTTTAATTTGACATGTCAAATAACACAGTTCTATTATAGAATGTTGTTCTGAATTTGCACGTGCAAGCAAAGAGCCACCACTACTATCAGTAGCACTGTCATAGCTGTACAAAAAAGTCTGCAAACAAGCAAACACCGGCCACGAACGATGTGTTTACAATACCGCGTTGGTAATAAAGCATTATTTGTTCGACCGCAACTGCTGTGGTAGCTAGCTAGCTTTAGTTTTGTACATAGCTAGCACCAATACAACCAGCCTGAAAACAATGACCAGTAGAAAGTGCAGTCATTTTCGTTATTCTTAGTAATGATTTGGAATCCTTGTGAGTAAGTATTAGCTAGGTAGCCACTTGTTGTTCGCCTATTGAAATTGAACTTCAGTTCATGAAAATAAATAGCAAGCCAGCTACTTAACCCTGTTGTCCGAAGCTAAAATTATAAGCAGCCAGCTAGCTTCCTCTGGCTAGTGAGGCTCAACCGGACCGGGTTATGTGCTGTGAAGCTAGCCACAATAAGGATTAGGCACAATAGTGGAATTTGCATGTTGCCTTCAAAATAGAAGTACCTCTTTGAAAGTGATGCAGAAGGTTGGTGGAATCATGCCATATTTAGACTAGATAATGTTAAACAGGGTTGCAATGAATTGGGGGTATCAGTCTACTCGGTGACACCCACAGAACACAACTGTGAAGAGTTTACGCAAATATTAGCATTGTAGCTCTTATCGCGGGACTGTGACTGTGTGAAATCACCTCCCCAGTCATCCTATTGTGTGTATTGACTAGAGGTCGACCGATTAATCGGTATGGCCGATTAATTAGGGCCAATTTCAAGTTTTCATAACAATCGGTAATCGGCCTTTTTGGATGCTGATTATGGCTGATTACATTGCAATCCACGAGGAGACTGTGTGGCAGGCTGACCACCTGTTACGCGAGTGCAGTATCAAAAGGACCTGTGGCTGCAAGGAGCCAAGGTAAGTTGCTAGCTAACATTAAACTTATCTCATAAAAAACAATAAATCTTAACATAATCACTAGTTAACTACACATGGTTGATATTACTAGGTTAACTAGTTTATGTTAGCATATTAGCATATGTTCTCATGTTCTGAGCAAGGAACTTAAATGTTAGCTTTTTTACATGGCACATATTGGACTTGTACTTTCTTCTCCAACACTGTGTTTTTGCATTATTTTAAACCAAATTTAACATGTTTCATTATTTATTTAATATTGATTTTATTTATGTATTATATTAAGTTAAAATAAATGTGTGCATTGTTAATTCAGTATTGTTGTAATTGTCATTATTACATATATATAAAAATCGTCCGATTTAATCGGTATCAGCTTTTTTTTGGGTCCTTCAATAATCGGTATCGGCATTGAAAAATTATAATCGGTCGACCTCTAATCCGGATTATTTACATTGACCCCCCCCTTGATTTTACACTGCTGCTACTCGCTGTTTATTATCTATGCTGTGATAACGTGCGTCTCGGTGAGAGGTGTAGGAGTCAGGCGCAGGAGAGCAGGGATGTCTGAGAAGCGTGTTTAATCATATAGTCCACCAATACAAAAATGGCACAGACGAAAATCCCAAAACTACGCTCACGATACTCAGCAACTCGTGCAAACGCACGGAGGAACAAACACAGTTCCGACACTTTACATACACGTGCGTAAATCGTGAACACAACAAACATCAAAATACAATCGAGCGCAATACACACAAGTCTAATCCCGCACGAACTAAGGCAGGAAACAGGTACCCTATATACACGCAATTGAAACCAGGTGTGAAAAGAATCACAGACAAGACAAACAGAAAAGGAAAAAGGCATTGGTGGCAGCTAGTAAACCGGCGACGCCGAGCGCAGCCCGAACAGGGAGAGGAGTTACCTTCGGTAGAAGTCGTGACATATGCATAGTCACTTTACCAATACCTACATGTACAAATTACCTTGACTAACCTGTACTCCCGCACATTAACATGTGTACCGGTACCACCTGTATATAGTTTCGTTATTGTTAGTTTTTATATATATTTGTTTTACTTTAGGCTATCTAGTAAATGTTTTCTTAACTCTTTAACTGCATTGTTGGTTAAGAGCTTGTAAGTATTTCACGGTAAGTCTACACCTGTTGTATTCGGCACGTGACAAAATATTTGCTTTGAATATGAATATCATTGTAAAGCACAATCTCTCCCCTTTCCAGCAAAATCAATGACGAGACCTTCACGCTGCCCATCTCTGCATGATTGAGAAAGGCAATGGAGCTCCACCGGGTCTTTTTTTAAATGGCGAAGGGGGAAGCGAAGGCTAGTGAGTGATAGTGAAAGTGGAAGATATGTCGTGTTGGGAAACTGCTTTTTTTTACCTGATTTGTCCAAATTATCACTTCTAAAATGTAAATAGAACTCTATGAAGAGTTTTTATATAATGTCTCATTACATACCTATTTGATGGTTTTTGTTGAATTTGAATTGGGGTTTTAGGGCGGCGCTAAAGTTATCTTCAACAAGTAAACTTCTGCTGTCACGGCTTTTGACTCATGATGGCTCGAAGTGATTATGCAAAAATTAACTATTGATTAAATTAAATGATGATTGATGAACTTAGAAGTAATTTACACTTACTATTGATTATTTATTGGTAAATAAATACAGTTAAATATACAAGTTACACAAAGTAGGGAACTTTATTTTCAGAGATATGAAGGAATATAATGTTACTTTATATAATGTTAATGAACAAAGCATGAGAATGATTAGGGTTAATACTATAATTTCCAATAGCACAAGATACAGTTGAAGTCAGAAGTTTATATACACCTTAGGCAAATGCATTTAAACTCAGTTTTTCACAATTCCTGACATTTAATCCAAGTAAAAATGCCCTGTTTTAGGTCAGTTAGGATCACCACTTTATTTTAAGAATGTGAAATGTCAGAATAATAGTAGAGAGAATTATTTATTTCAGCTTTTATTTCTTTCATCACATTCCCAGTGGGTCAGATGTTTACATACACTCAATTAGTATTTGGTAGCATTGCCTTTACATTGTTTAACTTGGGTCAAGCGTTTCGGGTAGCCTTCCACAAGCTTCCCACAATAAGTTGGGTGATTCCTCCTGACAGAGCTGGTGTAACTGAGTCAGGTTTGTAGGCCGCCATGTTCGCACACCCTTTTTCAGTTCTGCCCACACATTTTCTATGGGATTGAGGTCAGGGCTTTGTGATGGCCATTCCAATACCTTGACTTTGTTGTCTCTAAGCCATTTTGCCACAACTTTGGAAGTATGCTTGGGGTCATTGTCCATTTGGAAGTCCCTTTTGGGACCAAGGTTTAACTTCCTGACTGATGTCTTGAGATGTTGCTTCAATATATCCACATCATTTTCCTCCCTCATGATGCCATCTATTTTGTGAAGTGCACCAGTCCCTTCTGCAGCAAAGCACCCCCACAACATGATGCTTCCACCCCCGTGCTTCACGGTTGGGATGTTTTATTTCGGCTTGCAAGCCTCCCCCTTTTTCCTCCAAACATAACGATGGTCATTATGGCCAAACAGTTATATTTTTATTTCATCAGAACAGAGGACATTTCTCCAAAAAGTACGATCTTTGTCCCCATGTGTAGTTGCAAACCGTAGTCTGGATTTTTTATGGCGGTTTTGGAGCAGTGGCTTCTTCCTTGCTGAGTGGCCTTTCAGGTTATGTCGATATAGGACTTGTTTTACTGTGGATATAGATTATTTTGTACCTGTTTCCTCCAGCATCTTCACAAGGTCCTTTGCTGTTGTTCTGGGATTGATTTGCACTTTTCGCACCAAAGTACGTTCATCTCTAGGAGACAGAACGCGTCTCCTTCCTGAGAGGTATGACGGCTGCGTGGTCCCATGGTGTTTATACTTGCGTACTATTGTTTGTACAGATGAATGTGGTACCTTCATGCATTTAAAAATTGCTCCCAAGGATGAACCAGACTTGTGGAGGTCTACAATTCTTTTTCTGAGGTCTTGGCTGATTCTTTAGATTTTCCCATGATGTCAAGCAAAGAGGCACTGAGTTTGAAGGTAGGCCTTGAAATACATCCACAGGTACACCTCCAATTGACTCAAATGATGTCAACTAGCCTATCAGAAGCTTCTAAAGCCATGACATAATTTTCTGAAATTTTCCAAGCTGTTTAAAGGCACAGTCAACTTAGTGTATGTAAACTTCTGACCCCCTGGAATTGTGAGAATGTGAGTTATAAGTGAAATAATCTGTCTGTAAACAATTGTTCGAAAAATGACTTGTGTCATGCACAAAGCAGATGTCCTAACCGACTTGCCAAAACTATAGTTTGTTAACAAGAAATTTTGTGGAGTGGTTGAAAAACGAGTTTTAATGACTCCAACCTAAGTGTATGTAAACTTCCGACTTCAACTGTAAATACTTTTATAAACGACTTAACGTTAGTCAATTACTGTAAGGTAACAATATTCATATAAAAAATAAATATAACAACTAACAGTAGTTCTAACATCATTTCACCTCTGTCTTCTCACTCCATCATACACACTGAGTGTACATGAACATCTGCTCTTTCCATGAAATATGCAATAACCTTATGTTGGATTACATGGAAATTATATCCATATTTGTGAGTCCATTTCCTTGGCACCATCTTAATAAATTATGTTGCATGAACAAAACAAAAAAAAGAATTTAATTGTATTATGACAGGAGATGTCTGGGAAGGGAAAGGCCCAACGAGCCCAAGAAACAGCACTGCTACACCCCTGAACAGCTACAGGTTCTTTACGAGGAGGTGAAGGCAGGGAGCAGCCGGAGGGAGGTGGCTCATGCCTCCTGTCAGTACCTGTTTACAGGGTAGCCAATTGTCCAAAAACATTCCACATAGTTCCACAACTATTGCAGTTGGGTAACATGCCTTTTGGGAATCCAGTTAATTCTCTTCACCTGTGCACAATCAAGAGCAGAAAGAGAGGCATGCAGGAATGTGGCATCTCAAATTTGGGTTTGAGCATGTCATTTACAAACAAGTTTA
This sequence comes from Salvelinus namaycush, assembly GCF_016432855.1. Taxonomy (NCBI): domain Eukaryota; kingdom Metazoa; phylum Chordata; class Actinopteri; order Salmoniformes; family Salmonidae; genus Salvelinus; species Salvelinus namaycush. The sequence continues at coordinate 24,480,916 of NC_052319.1, read as the reverse complement.
ATAGATAGCACCCTTTGAGATTTTAGGACATGCGTTATTGAGATTTCACAATTATTGAACACACAGCTCTCGTGAATAGGTTGGCACAGCAAAGGTATTTCAAAACGTTAACACAGCAAACGTGAGAGCAAAAAATAAAATATCTTTGTCAGCAGGTGACGGGTTTGCTTGTTTAAATGCAGATCAGAGGTTGGCGCAGTGGTATTCTTTTTAAGATTCTGCACATCAGTCTTATGCAATTCATTATTGATTGATTCAGTGTTTGTGTAATTGATGACCACATTGCTATTAGCACACTACTCATGACAAATTATTAATATTTTTTATTTGACCTTTATTTAACTAGTCAAGTCAGTTAAGAACAAGTTATTATGTTCAATGACGGCCTAGGAACAGTGGGTTAACTGCCTTTTTCAGAGGCAGAACGACAGATTTTTACCTTGTCAGCTCGGGGATTTGATCTTGCAACCTTTCGGTTACTAGTCCATCGCTCCAACCACTAGGCTACCTGCCACCCCTGAACAAGGCAATAATGGAATATTAGCCATAATAATATTAATACTAATGCTCATTTAAATGAAAGTCATGAATAATGAAGGTTTGTGCACCGTTTTATGGTTAAGCATGTTTTTAATCTGGGAGAGAAGCACCACCCCTGGTGGAAAGACGCTGTACGGCACACAATGAGCGTCAGAGGGGTCAGTTTCTTTCATATTTCCTCTAATACTATTGGTCCATTACCATGTCAATCAACGCTTCAATGGAAACGTAGTTTACACCCCAGATTTTGATGCCAACACAGTCGCTACAGTCCCATTAGTTTTCATTGCAGCCTTGTTTTGAATGTTGCGGTTACGCGGCTGATAATTGCTAAAAATGCCAACATCGGCATCGGCTGATGTCTAGTTTAACGCTGATGTGCAAAACCGATGACTAAGCTGATGTGCATAGATGACGTATTGACGCCACGAAAAATACAGCACTACACAGAACAAAAGCAGAAAAATATTAAGCGCACACTTCCAACAACTTAACAAGTTCAAGTCGAGCAGTCATTTGAAAGAGTAAGAATTTCAGTGAGACAATTCAAAGGTGAAATCCATTAACGCCAAGATAATGGAATTCATTGCCCTTGACAATCAACCGTTCTCTGTCGTGGATGATGTTGGCTTTCGCCATATGGTCGAGCACCGGTACACACTACCAAGTAGGCACTATTTTTCAGATGTTGCCCTACCGGAGTTACACAGTATTGTTGAAACACATCCATGCTCTACTTGCTATGGGGGTCACTGCTATTAGCCTCACGACTGACATTTGGACCAGCGATGTCAGCCCCATAAGCATGCTGAGTCTGACAGCACAGTGGGTTGAGGATTTCGTACTGAGGAAAGCCGTATTGCATGCTCAAGAATGTACTGGTTCTCATACCACTGCTGCCATTTCAATGGCATTTGAGAACATGTTTGAAACTTGGAAACATGAACACAATCCTAGCGCCATTCGAACAATTGACTCGAGAAATAAGCTAATCAAGTGCATCTGCAGAAGATGTGATACCCTCTGTCATGTAATTGAAACGCCTGCTCAACAAAACTGCCAACACAGACCGTGGGGTTAAAACTTACAAAAGTACTTGAGGCTGTGAACAAGCGATTCGGTGTCATTTGAGCCTCTTTAGTGTGTCGCCACCATGCTCGATGCTAGGTACAAGGACCGCTACTTCGATGCAGACAAGAAACAGGGTTTACGTGAAATGTTACATACACAGCTGGACAAGATGGAAACAGACACAGTGACAGTGCGCACCGAGGAAGAGAAGCCAAGGACAGGCAGAGCTGAAACTTCACTGTATGATGAAATCCTGGTTGAGAATGAAATGACTGAACAAATGAACAACGAAACAGCACAGCAAGTAAGTGAAAGAACTAGGTTTTGATGACGTTTTACTGGTAATGGGGACATACGTAAATGCAAACAAAATAACTTTTTGGTCAGTGTGGTGTGTGTGTTACCTTTTTATTTAACTAGGCAAGTCAATTAAGAAGAAATTCTTATTTACAATGACGGCCTACTCTGGCCAAACCCGGAGGACGCTTGGCCAATTCTGCGCCGCTCTATGGGACTCCCAATCATGGCCGGATGTGATACAGCCTGGATTCGAACCAGGAACTGTAGTGACGCCTCTTGCACTGAGATGTGGTGCCTTAGACTGCTGCGTCCGTGTGTGTGTGTTAACTATTTAACTGTACTAGTTTTTATATCAGGTATCGGTATGTTTTGTTTTTTTGGCAAGGAAAATATCGGATATCGGTATCGGCCAAAAATCTAATATCGGTGCATCCCTAGTACGGAACACTGTTAGGTACCAGTAACATAACACAATTTGGAAAGAGTCAAGGGATCTGAACACTTTCTGAATGCACTGTGTAGCCTGTCTCAGTGGCCTTGTGATTAAAGTGCCCACCCTAAGGTTGGGAGTTTGATCTGAAGCGTCTCTGCTTGAGACTCAGCATTAAAGAGATAGACGGGGGGTAAGGCCCTGCGATAAACTACTGTCCTGTCCAGGGGGTGTACTTGTAATTAGGCTCCTGCTCCTATGAGCTGTTCCAGCTAGCACAAACCAAGGCTTGTGCAAGGCTGGCTACTTTTTTACTATACCCTATTGAATTATTAACAAAGGGTCATTGTAATATAAAACGGTGCCACTGCCATATAATAGGTCTGTGAATGTATCGTAGTAGTTTTCCCACCACGTTCTTGTATTTACACAGTAGCCCAGTTACCAGTCCAACTCTTGGATGTGTTCTGTACTGTGTAGGCTAACGTGAAGAGTAATTTACCAACGCTTTCCAACGGTTGAGTATAATGCTATGTCTTCTTTTTCTTCATCCTTGTCCCTCTCCTACTGCTCCTCCTCCTTCACCTCCTCTCCCAGGCCCAGATAGCCCACCTGGTCCTGGAGGATGGTACCCGGATGAAGGGCTTCTCCTTTGGGGATGAACGCTCTGCTGCTGGGGAGCTGGTCTTCAACACTGGCCTGGTGGGGTAAGAGATCAGTCTTGTCTAAATCACCATTAACAGTCAGTCATCATCATTGCTAAAGTGCATGGATCACAGTATGTTTACATTGTGGGGATACAATTTTGTCCTAACCAGGGGACAGGTAAGCAGTTTTTCCAACTCCTATGGTCACTCTCATACCAAACATGACAACAACCAGCACAAATAGGTTACCTATGTGTATCTATAATAACTACACATTTCTAAAGGTACCCAGAGACTTTGACTGACCCCAGCTACAGAGGTCAGATCCTGACCCTGACCTACCCCATAGTGGGGAACTACGGCGTTCCAAACACTCAGGAGCTGGATGAGCTGGGCCTGAGGAGGAACATCGAGTCAGACCGTATACAGGTGGGTCTGTTATGTTATCGTGTGTGTGTGTGTGTGTGTGTGTGTGTGTGTGTGTGTGTGTGTGTGTGTGTGTGTGTGTGTGTGTGTGTGTGTGTGTGTGTGTGTGTGTGTGTGTGTGTGTGTGTGTGTGTGTGTGTGTGTGAGCGAGCATGTCTGTGTTAGTGATGTGCGGGTTGACTCATAACCCGCAGTCCCAGTGGGTATATCCGCGGGCGGATGGGTTTGGGGTCATGAAATATTGTGTGTATGAAGGGCGGGTGGGTGGCGGGCAGGTTCAATAAAGAGAAAACAATGCATCAAAAAATATCAGACATTTATAATTCTGGACCTCCCGAGTGGCGCAGCGGTCTGTGTCACAGCTGGCCGTGACCAGGAGACCCATGAGGCAGCGCACAATTGGCCAAGCGTTTTCCGGGTTTGGGGAGGGTTTGGCCGGCTGGGATGTCCTTGTCCCATCGCGCTCTAGCGACTCCTTGTGGCGGGCTGGGCACATGCATGCTGACTTCGGTCACCAGCAGTACAGTGTTTCCTCCAACACATTGGTACGGCTGGCTTCCGGGTTAAGCGAGCAGTGTGTCAAGAAGCAGTGAAGAAGCAGCTTGGCGGGTTGTGTTTCAGAGGACGCATGGCTTTCGACTTTCGCCTCTCTCTTGAGTCCGTACGGGAGTTGCAGCGATGGGACAAGATTGTAACTACCAATTGGATGTCACAAAATTGGGGAGATAAAGGGGTACAAAAGTACAAAATGAAACAAAAATAAATAAATTAATGTATAATTCTGGGGCCTCCCGAGTGGCGCAGTGGTCTAAGGCACTGCATTGCAGTGCTGATGCACCACTACAGCCGGGAGCCCCACAATTGGCCCAGTGTTGTCTGGGTTAGGGGAGAGTTCGGGGGATTTCATTGGCTCATCTCGCTCTAGTGACTCCTTGTCGGGCTGACCACCTGCAAGCCGATACATTGGTTTGGCTCGCTTCCGGGTTAAGCGAGCGGTGTGTTAAGAAGCAGCGAGGCTTGGCAAAAATGCACACCAAATGCTTTTGGGAATTTGGGCAGAAACAGTTAACGTTGATCCACTGAGGCAAAAAGGACAATGTCAGAGTTTAATTCAATAAGAGAAAAGCTGCGAAATGGAGAGTTGAAATAAATAGGAGGGCCAGAATAGTAGCCTAATGTTTGGGAAAGATGTGGTAAAAGAGCAGTGTTATGTTATGCTATGTTTTAAAGTTGACAGCTCCTTTGCTTCGCTGTTAGTCAAGTCAATCTATTAGGGTATTTAAAGTGCATATTACAAGGTCTCATACTCTTTACAGAGGAAATAAATAATAGCTTTATTAGGTCGATAACTCAAGTGTTTGGTTTGTGTTGTGACTCATGTTGGGTTTGTGTTGTGATCTCTGTAGGTATCTGGACTCTTGGTGCAGGATTACAGTCATGAGTACAGCCACTGGAACTCTGTCAAGTCCCTGGGACAGTGGCTACAGGAGGAGAAGGTAGTAGAGACAGCATTACAGTCCTTCACGCCGTCTAACATAGTCAACATAACATAAGTCCCCAGCGTTACAGTTCTCATTAGTGGTGGGTCCGCCCTCAAAAAGGAGATTTTCTTTTTATTAATTGAGAAATAAAATAACTTTTTTGAGTGCAGACCCACTACTAATGAATTTGATGTTTTACTTTTGGTTAATGCACCAGGTCTGATTACAGTGGTTTAAAGAACCTCTTGAAAACACGGCACTTCGACTCATTCTCTAACAGCACTAAGTCTTACTTCTCTAACAGCACTAAGTCTTACTTCTCTAACAGCACTAAGTCTTACTTCTCTAACAGCTCTAAGTCTTACTTCTCTAACAGCTCTAAGTCTTACTTCTCTAACAGCACTAAGTCTTACTTCTCTAACAGCACTAAGTCTTACTTCTCTAACAGCTCTAAGTCTTACTTCTCTAACAGCACTAAGTCTTACTTCTCTAACAGCACTAAGTCTTACTTCTCTAACAGCTCTAAGTCTTACTTCTCTAACAGCTCTAAGTCTTACTTCTCTAACAGCTCTAAGTCTTACTTCTCTAACAGCACTAAGTCTTACTTCTCTAACAGCACTAAGTCTTACTTCTCTAACAGCTCTAAGTCTTACTTCTCTAACAGCACTAAGTCTTACTTCTCTAACAGCACTAAGTCTTACTTCTCTAACAGCACTAAGTCTTACTTCTCTAACAGCACTAAGTCTTACTTCTCTAACAGCACTAAGTCTTACTTCTCTAACAGCACTAAGTCTTACTTCTCTAACAGCACTAAGTCTTACTTCTCTAACAGCTTTAAGTCTTACTTCTCTAACAGCACTAAGTCTTACTTCTCTAACAGCACTAAGTCTTACTTCTCTAACAGCTCTAAGTCTTACTTCTCTAACAGCACTAAGTCTTACTTCTCTAACAGCACTAAGTCTTACTTCTCTAACAGCACTAAGTCTTACTTCTCTAACAGCACTAAGTCTTACTTCTCTAACAGCACTAAGTCTTACTTCTCTAACAGCACTAAGTCTTACTTCTCTAACAGCACTAAGTCTTACTTCTCTAACAGCACTAAGTCTTACTTCTCTAACAGCTCTAAGTCTTACTTCTCTAACAGCACTAAGTCTTACTTCTCTAACAGCACTAAGTCTTACTTCTCTAACAGCACTAAGTCTTACTTCTCTAACAGCTCTAAGTCTTACTTCTCTAACAGCACTAAGTCTTACTTCTCTAACAGCACTAAGTCTTACTTCTCTAACAGCACTAAGTCTTACTTCTCTAACAGCACTAAGTCTTACTTCTCTAACAGCACTAAGTCTTACTTCTCTAACAGCTCTAAGTCTTACTTCTCTAACAGCTCTAAGTCTTACTTCTCTAACAGCTCTAAGTCTTACTTCTCTAACAGCACTAAGTCTTACTTCTCTAACAGCACTAAGTCTTACTTCTCTAACAGCTCTAAGTCTTACTTCTCTAACAGCTCTAAGTCTTACTTCTCTAACAGCACTAAGTCTTACTTCTCTAACAGCACTAAGTCTTACTTCTCTAACAGCTCTAAGTCTTACTTCTCTAACAGCTCTAAGTCTTACTTCTCTAACAGCTCTAAGTCTTACTTCTCTAACAGCTCTAAGTCTTACTTCAATTTTAATGTTGTCAAATGGCAATTAGTATTTTCTCATATTATTTGAAAGGTCCCTGCATTGTTTGGAGTGGATACTAGGATGCTGACCAAGATCATCAGAGACAAGGTAAAAGTGTTTTTACTGTAAGCCTTGTCAAAGCCAGAAATGGCCTATAGGGCAGGATCTCCTGTCTATGTAGCTTGAGGCAGCTTGATGTACAAGTACACTCCCTGGACAGGAAGCTAGTCTTGTTACTGCTTTACTCTGATTGTATTTAAAGAAACATGACTATTTGTCCTCTTGAAGAAAAAAGCTGTTTTTGACAGAAAATGTGTCTCTTTATTTTGTGACCAGGGTACAGTGTTGGGGAAGATAGAGTTTGAGGGCCATCCAATAGAGATATCAGACCCTAACCAGCAGAACATTGTAGCAGAAGTCTCAACAAAGGTACGTTCTGACTGCTATACAATCAAGTCTATGCTGTTATTATGGATATGATTCTGCTGCAAAACATATTCCCCCTGTTGATGATGATGATATCCTTTCATTGTTCTTGTATGTTTCCAGGAGACCAGAGTGTTTGGGAAAGGTAACCCCATCAAAGTGGTTGCTGTTGACTGTGGCATCAAACACAACATCATCAGGCTGCTTGTTAAGGTGAGAAAGGGAGACGAGAGGAGAAAGTAAACCATTGATCACTGACCTCATCTCTTCTGGTCCGTAGGTGATACAACTTAGACTACAGTAGGGCTGTCCCAACTAAAATAAATCTTGGTTGACTGAAAGTGGTCTGTTCTTTCGACCAATAGATTGATCAACATTTTTAAACGTGTATTTTTCCATATATAGACACATTGTGTTTTAATAAAATAAACTATATGCATTGAGCTTGTCCGATGCTTAAACCTTACGCTTTGATGAAATAAGACAAATGCCTCAAGAGGGCACCAGAGATCTAGATAATCTCCCCCCGCTCCTGCTGGCTTTCGCAGATTCTGCCATTACTCTCCTGAAGTTGCCGGTAATAGGCTACAAGAGGAGCCTGCAACCTTTCTCATGTGGAATGCCAGGTTGTCTTACAATTTCTACCGATCTGCCTGCCAGTTCTGGTTTTCATATGCACATTTTCGTGAAACAGTTTCATTTAATTTATAATAACTTCTCTATATCAGAGTTGCAAAGATAAAGCCATATCTCAGACTGGCCAATAAAATTAATAGATTAAGATGGGCAAAAGAACACAGACACTGGACAGGGGAACTCTGCCTAGAAAGCCAGCATCCTGTAGTCGCCTCTTCACTGTAGACGTTGAGACGGGTGTTTTGCGGATACTATTTAACATTTCTAAGTGACCCCAAACTTTTGAACGGTAGTGTGTGTATATATATATATATATTTGTTACTGCTCGACTAAAACAATCTCGGTCGACCAGCAGCCTAACGACCAAACAATCAACGAGTCGACTAATTGGGTTCAGCCCTAGACTACAGTATGACCCTGTGGGTTTGAGTGTGAAATAAAGAATGAAAGATGTTATTTTAGAGTACCATAAATACTGACCCTGGGGTAGTCACTAACAGCAGCATGAATAGAATTGATGATAATAAGTGTCTCTCTGTCTGTATGCTGTAGCGTGGTGCTGAGGTCCATCTGGTGCCCTGGAACCAGGACCTGATGAGTCTGGAGTACGATGGCCTGTTCATCTCCAACGGCCCTGGGGATCCCTCTCTGGCAGGAGACCTCATACAGAACGTCCGCAAGGTAACATTACCAGCTGCCCATTGCACTACAGAGGGAAGAGAATTAGATGAAGAGAACAGTTTACAAAGGACTTATAAAACCATTTAGGTGTGAAGTGTTACCATGATAAAAGATGTTAGCATTGCCAGATGGAATTTCATCCAAAACATCCTCAAGGTACCAGCTGCCCATTGGACTACAGAGCAACGTTTGTGTTGTGATTGCTCAAAATACATCTGAGTCATACTTTATTAGCGAGTGCTTGCCGCCTTTTGATTTGTTGTAAACTAGTTTGAAAGTGGTTTCATACGACTACATTATTCTCATTATTGCTCTCCCTCTGGTCTATTCCCCTTCATCCTACCACCTCCCTGGCTGTGTTGTTCATCCCTAGGTCCTGGAGAGTGACCGGCCACAGCCTGTCTTTGGTATCTGTATGGGCAACCAGATCACAGCACTGGCTGCAGGGGCCCAGTCCTACAAACTGCCCATGGGTAACAGGTAAACTACACATGCATTGCAGGTAGGGCTGTTGCAGTGACCGTATTACCGACAGTCATTAGTTATGACCGCATTAAAATTCCATGTGACCGTTGAGTCAGTGTTCTCCTCTGACTCAATGGACATGTGTTGGTCGTACCCAACAACCATCATGTCGCTAATGGCCTGATACTGAGGGCTCTATTGTCCCTATAACCCAGGGATGGGCAACTGGTGGCCTGCGGCCCCTCTTTTGAAGGCCCTCTGATCAATTCCATGACCACCGCAGCCCTAATTGCAGGACACGTATTAGTGTCCTTCTTGCCAGCTGATTCTTTCATCATTAGGGTCTTGCTCTGTTGAAGTTAACCCTCTACCTTAGGGGAATTGAAGAGATATTAGAACTCTATAGGCTGATTTCCTGGACCTAGATTAAGACTAATTCTGGACTAAAAAGCACTTTCAATGGAGATACTCTATTTAGCATTATTTTTAGTGTAGGAGTAGATTTCATCTTGGTCTGGGAAACTGGCCCTCTAAGTCTGTGGCTACTAAGATGTAACTACATATAATTTGTAATTATGTTTATTGTTCTCCAGAGGTCAGAACCAGCCTGTACTCAACGTGATGACGGGCCAGGCCTTCATCACAGCCCAGAACCACGGTTACGGCATTGACAGCACCTCTCTACCACCTGGATGGAGCCCGCTGTTTGTTAACGCCAACGACGGAACCAACGAAGTCTGCTTTGTGTTCTTAATTACTTACTTAGGGGGCCCATCACTCTTCAGGGAGCATAGGCCACTGACGACACAAAACGCACTCTTGGGTTTTGTGATAGCTACAGCATAATTGTTTTGAATGATTAGGTTCAGTTGTATTTATTTGTCTTAGCTCCGTACTCTCTTGAAAACAAACATTGTTACCGAATGGATGGACTATACTGGTTAAAGAAAGATGAAGTGAACTTCTACCTAAGTTTATAGCTATGTTTGTTTTACAACAAACTTAGTCATTCAAAACTTTATCTTCTTGTTGTGTCCCAGGGCATCATGCACGACACCAAGCCAGTCTTCACGGCTCAGTTCCACCCAGAAGCTAAAGGAGGACCTACAGACACTGAGGTAAAGCTGCTCTACAAACGGATACAATTAAACTATTGATCACTGCAAAACACCACTGCATCCATTATAAGTCCCTGTTGTGCCTTGGCTAGTTAAGTACGCAGGAAATACTTTTTCCTGCGTAGGATGGACAGTCCACAGTAGAATTCAGACAAAACTATCCTTTCTGTGATTCATAGTTAATTTTCACTGTCTTTTTTGCAGTTCCTATTTGATGCGTTCATATCCCTGATAAAGAATGGGAAGGAGGCCAACATTGTGTCAGTCATGCCCAAGAAGCCTGCTATCCCACCTAGGACTCAGGTAAGATACTAACTAATGAAAGAAATCATTCTACTTCATTAAGATAGAGGGCCAAAAATCTGTATGCATTTTTCATGTGCGATTCTACTTTGTGGCTCAGTTGGTAAGAGCATGGCGCTTGAAACGCCAGGGTCATAGGTGAGGAACGGCTCATAATAATGGCTGGAACGGAGCAAGTGGAAACCATGTATTTGATAGCATTCCACTGATTCCGTTCCACTATTACCATAAACGCATCCTGTTAACTCGAAATGACACAACGACAAGGTTCCAGTTAAACAAAGTTTACTATACTATATGAACACACTACAAGGTAGCCATTACACTCCAGGCTAGGTCCAACAACCACTAGACTTCATGCGCATGCGCACTCTTGACTGAGTGATAGACCCGTAATAACAGAAATATAGGGATACTTAAAACATGAACTTAATAATCTCCCCCTTTTCTTTAAAGACAAATAAAACATCAACAACATAATTAAATGTCCAAGTATTATTCAAGATCCCCATTACAAATGGGTTGTGTGACAGTTTTTATTTGTATTACTCAAGCTGCCACTTTCCATTACTGAGAGCCTGTAGGAGCGAGAGCCTGTAGGAGCACAAGACCGTATGCTCCTTTTTTAGTCAGACAGTCAGCAAGCTGTTCCTTTGTGGTCAACCACAGAATCCGCTGGATTCTCTGTGCTTGAATAAGTTCCTTGATGCTGAGTCTTTTCTCTGTGACAGACTTGGTTGACTTCACAGCATCAACTAATAAGTAGTTGTCAGTGACACAAACTACAGGTAGAAAGTGCTGTTTTGTCTCACCAGTGGTAAGCTCTGAGAACAGAGTTGCAAGAAAGATAGCATTGTCAACTCCATCCCCAAAACCAAGGGTTTCTCCAGCAAGTCCGCTTCGGACAACCCTTGTGATCCTTTTTTGACTGCCAACAGATAGGTGAGAATCTTCCTCCTTCACCCATTAACACGATTAGATGTCCACCTTGTGTGCCTCCATCTGTAAGGTTCCCTAGCGAAGCATCACTGAAGACAACTAGTTTCAAAGTCATCTTATCCAACATGCTGAAACTTTTAAAATCACTTGTTGTGATTTCAGATTACGAACAACTTTGTTTGCCTCATGAATGGTTTGTACAGTGGTGTGTTTTGTGTTAGATGCCAAGTTGCAAACATCAAACATTACATCAGGTCTACTCTGTCTATCAACCCATAAAATTTGTCCTATCATTGACCTCAATTTATCAGCTTCAATTCCACATAGAGGGGAATTCCTTTGTACGGCTCTTGAAGAATCCATGTGGATGGGTTGAAGATTCTTGATATAGCTCTCCTGTTGCATCAGTATTTTGCCATCAACTGTAATAAACTCTATGCCAACATAACAAAAATGTATGATCATGCTCCTCACGGCCAACCTAGAAAACAGCTTTGAGGTGTGGAATCACAGTTGAAGCAAAGGTCTCTGAGCCAACCCAGATAAAGTCATCAACATGACAGGCAAGTACTCCAGTCACATTGCAGTCTTGATCAAGCCAATAGAAGACTGCAGGATCCACTTGTGACATTTTTCCACCTGTATTCAGCATTGTTGCCTTGACTTTGTTGTACCAGTAGAGTGATCCATCTGCCAGTCCATACACACACTTTTTTAGTTTCCACAGTGTTCCTTCGCTTTTAGCTTCAGGCGGAGGTCGGATGTGAATGTCCCTTGACAGCTCTGTTCCCTGCAAAAATCCAGATTTGATGTCTATGGAATTAAGTTTCCATTTTTTCTGGCAGATCACTGACATCAGCAATCTGAGTGACTGGGGCGCATGTCGGTGAGTCTTTTGGGAGTTCTTTAGCAGCCAGCTCCTCAAAACCTCTAGCCACTAGACGTGCTTTGGGCACTATTCCAGTTAATGATTCTTTAAGTGTACACACCCACCTTGTTGAGACGCACTTTTGGCCAATGTCTTTGACTTCCTCAAACACTCCATTTTTCCTCCAATTACTGAGCTCATCTAGCTTAGCTGAGTCAAATGACACGTCCTTTGTTTCAAGTACATCATCATTTTGAATGTCATTCTGTTTTTCTCGATTTTCCATTGATTCAATTCTGATATTATCTACAATTGACAGGTCAGCTGACCCTGTTGTACCAGAAAGTGTAGCTGGTTCAGAGTACTGCAAGTTGTACCAGTTCTTGTGTTTTACTTTTCCTGCTCGTCCAATGACGGTTGCTGTATGTGGAATACCACTTTCTCTGTCCGTGTATTTAACAGTTTGTCCTGTTTTCAGATTGGAACAACCATGTTCTCTTAACACATGTGCCTGTTGTTGAATGTTTTCCTCATTTGAACGCTCAACAGTATTACCTGTGGCATGGTTGAAGGTCTCTGCTCCATTTCCTGTGTCAGTTTCAGTGTCCATATCATTGGATGTGACATCTGGTAGGTTTGTGTCTGTTACTGTGTCCTTTTTGTCATTTTCATTAGGAGACTGATTCTCAGCTACAGCCCCTCTATCTTGTTGATCATTTACTTTCCGCAATCTTGAGTGATGCACCCTGACAATCATGCCTTCGTGCCTCACAAATATCACCACACCATCTTGACCAATGACTACTCCCGGTCCTTTCCACTCTTGACAGTCAACTCGTTTGTAGTACACTTTGTTTCCAGTTTCGTACTTCTCATCATCGTTATTTCCTGAACTGCTGAGTAACTTCTGAAGTCTGTCAACTGTATCATGTCCAAACTGTTTGTAAAGCTTTTGCAATACTTTGTGTTTTTCTTTAGTGCTCATGTTCTCTGTGACTGTCAGAATCTCCATGTGCTCTGTGTCAGTCAGAATCTAATTTTTGCATGGACTCTGTGAGATGTCTTTGTCTAAAATGTTTACACAATAGTGGCCTGAGGTAGTAAGTTCAAGAGTCACTGGTTGTTTAAACATCACTGCCTTGTCATTTTTTATGTCTAGTACAGCCTCTGCCTTCTTGAGGGAAGCTTTGCTTAATAGTAAGGGGATATCTGTAGGGACCACCTCTGTTTCAATGTGACACTTAGTCTGACCAATTTTTGCTGGTATCTTAACTCTCTTGGTAGAATGGACAATTCTCCCATCTCCAAATTTGAAAGCTCTTTTGCTTGGTGTGTCAATCATATTTTGTACTTCTTTCATATTTAGTTCAGTGACATAGCTATCAAGCCATTTTGCACCACACACTGTCCGTGTACATGCAGTATCAATCACAGCAGATCCTAAGGATTCAACTATAAAAATCTCAGTATCAGATTCATTTGAAAACAGTGTAATGTTACACTGCTCTATCTCTGTGTTTACATTTTCCTCTGTTAGTTTAACTTGTTCATTTTTATGAGGACAGTCTTTAACCCAATGGTAAGTGCTTTGACAAATTGCACATTTCGATCTCCTTCCATATTTGTCCAAAGGATTTGTTCCGGGAAATGGCGCCCTCTTCTGGTTGTCTTGAGAACGTAACTTGTTGGCGCCTTTTCTCTGCTGCTCCGTGTAATATGCTGCGTCACTCACTTGCATTCCATCTGTTATTGGCGCGACAGACGTCTTTTCACCAAATATTATTTTTAGTGCCGACTTCATATTTGCAAAAGTCAGCACAGTACAAGCAGTCAAAGCCAACTGTTTCTCCCTACCATCTAGACAAGCAGTGTCTAGCAACTTGAACCCTAACACTGCATCTGGGAGAACCATGTCGTACTTGCGCATTCTATTGTACCTCTGTTCGAAATCAATGATGTAGTCCGTCATTGCAACCGAAATATCTCTCGTAACACTGTCAAAGTTTGAATATGCCTCGTAGGCACGGTCTTTCTCTTCTTTAAGAAATACAGAATCCAGTGCTGTGATCAAAGTTCCCATACCGTCATCCTTGTTCAAATCCTCAACGGATATTTCCAGTGCTGTATCTCTCGCTCTTCCCTCGAGCGATAATACCACCGCAAGTGCTTGCTTTTTCGCGTCCAGATTAGTAACGCGTGTCCAGATTCCCAGTTCATTTTTCCAACTTTCGTACGACCTCTTCTCGTCGAAGCGAGGTGGCACATTGTAGTTAGAAACCATCCTCTGCTACCACATCCTCCCCAATTAAGGGTGATGTACAGTATATACACATACTAACATGTATGTACTAATACTCAGTGCTTGACTTGGACTGAAATAGGTACCGTTAATCATTTTGAAGTGCGGGTACTGTTTATATTTAGGTGCAGGAGCTCCACAATACTTTTGAGCTAATATTTTATAAGAGGTGCAGGAACTCAAGCAGTAGAACATTTGAGGTGTCCGTACTCCGCTCCGGTGAGCTCCTGCCCAAGTCAAGCGCTGCAAATACTGTATTATTGATGTGTCATTGTGTTTTTCTTAATGCAGGTTTCCAAGGTGCTGGTGCTGGGATCTGGAGGTCTGTCCATTGGTCAGGCTGGGGAGTTTGACTACTCTGGATCACAGGCCGTCAAAGCCATGAAGGTGAGAGGGCCTAGGCGAGCCAGTCAGGAGAGGCTGAACCAGATCCGATCAAGATTGTCCAAAAGTTACAAAAAAATAAAATAGTTACTTACAACAAACAAAGAAGCAGAGGCTCACATGTGCATTCGGAAAGTATTCAGACCCCTTGACTTTTCCAAATTTTGTTACGTTACAGCCGTATTCTAAAATTGATTAAATAGTTGTTTTTCGTCATCAATCTACACCCAATAATGAAAAAGCTAAAACAGGTTTTTAGACATTTTTGCAAATATATTAAAAAAGGAAATATCACATACATAAGTATTCAGACCTTTTAGTCAGTACTTTGTTGAAGCACCTTTGGCAGCGATTACATCCGCGAGTCTTCTTGGGTATGATGCTACAAGGATGGCACACCTGTATTTGGGGGGTTTCTCCCATTCTTCCCTGCAGATCCTCTCAAGCTCTGTCAGGTTGATTGGGGAGCGTCGCTGCACAGCTATTTTCAGGTCTCTTTCAGGTTCAAGTCTGGGCTCTGGCTGGGCCGCTCAAGGACATTCAGAGACTTGTCCCGAAGCCACTCCTGCGTTGTCTTGGCTGTGTGCTTTGGGTCATTGTCCTGTGGGAAGGTGAACCTTTGCCCCAGTCTGAGGTCTTGAGTGCTCTGGAGCAGGTTTTCATCAAGGATCTCTCTATACTGTGCTCCGTTCATCTTTCCCTCGATCTTGACTAGTCTCCCTGTCCCTGCCACTGAACAACATCCCCACGGCATGACGCTGGCTCCACCATGCTTCACCATAGGGATGGTGCCAGGTTTCCTCCAGACGTGATGCTTGGCATTCAGGCCAAAGAGTTCAATCTTGGTTTCATCAGACCAGAGAATCTTGTTTCTCATGGTCTAAGAGTCCTTCAGGTGCCTTTTGGCATACTCCAAGTGGGCTGTCATGTGCCTTTTACTGAGGAGTGGCTTCCATCTGGCCACTCTACAATAAAGGCCTGATTGGTGGAGTGCTGCAGAGATGGTTGTCCTTCTGGAAGGTTCTCCCATCTTCACAGAGAAACTCTGGAGTTTTGTCAGAGAGACCATCTGGTTCTTGATCACCTCACTGACCAAAGCCCTTCTCCCCGATTGCTCAGTCTGGCTGGGCTGCCAGCTCTAGGAAGAGTCGTGGTGGTTCTAAACTTATTTTGAGTCTCATAGCAAAGGGTCTGAATACTTATGTAAATAAGGTATTTGTTTTTTATTTTTTGATAGATTTGCGAAAATGTCTAAAAACCTGTTTACTCTTTGTCATTATGGGGTATTGTGTAGCTTGATGAGGAAAAACATGTATTTAATCCATTTTAGAATAAGGCTGTAACTTAACAAAATATGGAATAAGTCAAGGGGTCTGAATACTTTCCAAATACACTGTATTTGACTTGTTTTTTAGCTTGGTTTGTGCAGTACAGCCAACTCCTATAGTCATTGTCATGATAGCAGAGAATACAAACTTAAACCAGGCTATGTGTGTATGACAATCTCCACAAATGTCTTCAGTCAAAACGAACATCAACATTTCTGTGTTTGTGTGTGTCTTCCCTCCTTGCGTGCGTGTGTGTTCCAGGAGGAGAACGTGAGGACGGTGCTGATGAATCCGAACATAGCATCGGTGCAGACCAACGAGGTGGGGACTAAACAGGCTGACTCTGTCTACTTCCTGCCTGTCACGCCTCAGTTCGTCACAGAGGTCATTAAGACCGAACGACCTGACGGCATCCTGCTGTCTATGGGAGGACAGACCGCTCTAAACTGTGGTGAGTTAGGGGTGTGTGTGTTTTTGTGTGTGTGTGTGTGTGTGAGCGGAACTGGACTGGAGCGCGGCGCGAGTATCCCAAAAGCTGGAGTGTTGGCCTTCTCGCCCGCTCCAATTTCACTCCAGTTCCACTCCAGTAGCACTCATTTCACTTCAGGAGCTCAGGGCATGCCCGGCACTGCTTGCATTTGTAGGCTGCTTGTGTGCTGCTATAGCCCATTGCTTTAGCTACTGTCATGGAGTTTACTAAATATTTTCATAAAGAAACTGATAAAACACACAGGTGCAAAATCAAGATGAGTTAACAAGATGAGGACCAAGAGAAAGAGTGAGTGGTGATGTAGTGTCCACAACTAAAGAATCATTGGGAATCTGAAAAGACACATATCGTAAAAGCATGATGGTGTATTAGGTGCACATGCTAACAGAAAGGAGCAAGGTGGGTAGCTAGCTAAGTGTGTCATTGTAGCAAAATTATTTATAAACGAGCAATCAAATCTCTTAAGTTTCGTTCATTTTGGTTCTATTATCTATACGATAGACTATCATTGATTTCTGCCGAATAGGCCTGACATATTACCTCTTTCAAGGAGCTTTTGGTTTTGATAGGGTTTTTCTGCCTAAAAAACTTTAGGTCTACCTCAAGAAAGAAAAAATCTAAGCAACTCTGTAAGCACTGAGAGGATATTCTCCACTGCTGGCCTGCTCTCCAGGCACCATCGCATGAGCCTGAAGCTACAGACTCTGGCCAAACTCCTGTTTCTTAAAGTGAATTCAAATCACTTTAAGCCTAATTCAAATCATTAAGCCTAATCAAATCATTAAGCCAAATTCAAATCATTAAGCCTAATTAAGCCTTTGTTTCATTTTTATTTAATTCTAAGTAAGTCACAGCCTATATGCGCAATTTATAAACTATAATTATTTAATACAACTACATGTTGTTTAAATGCTGAGCGTTTAGTGTTCCTGCCAGCCTAGTGTGTTGCACTCGCAAATGCTTCACAATGTAATTCTTTGTCGGCTATAGCCTTGAAATAATAGGCTAATAATGTAGCCAAAACAATTCATTTTCTTTCCTTCTCCTGACTTATTTAGTGTTTTATGTGCTGTTTTAATACAACATGTAGCCTATGTGAAATGATGAGCGCTTCTTACGGTCACCTTTTCATGTCTATTATAACACTTTTCATTGACATCATAGGGTTTGGTTTCAGTACTTCAAAACCAAGTGGTAGGTCCAGGTAGTCACAAACATAGATGGGTGTTGGTTAAATGGTGCTTTTAATGAATGGAGCGAATTTGGAGTGGCAGTATTTTTCCCCTGTGAGCGAGGTGTGGTTTTTAGTGGAGCGGTTGGAAAGGACGTGGAGCGCCAGTGCACCGCTCTGTGAGCGATGAGCGGGATTTCCGACCGCTCGACTTCGCTCACATTCTCTGGTGGGGGGGGGTGGTGTGTGTGTGTGTGGCGGTATATTGCTACCCGTTGAAGGACAGACCGCTCCCAACTGTGGTGAGTGTGAAGGTGGAGGTGTGTGTGTGAATATATGTGCCTTCTATCTGACTATTACACCTACACTCTGAAGTCACATGCATTCTCCCATCTCTCTCTCACGTGTGTGCATGTTTCCCTGTGTGTCTGTGTAGGAGTGGAGCTGTTCCAGAGTGGGGTACTGCAGAAGTATGGGGTGAAGGTGTTGGGGACCCCTGTAGAGTCCATTATGGCTACTGAGGACAGACAGCTGTTTGCTGACAAGCTCAACGAGATCAATGAGAAGATCGCTCCCAGCTTCGCTGTGGAGACGGTGAGGCTTCTAGACAAACACAAGTCACATCAAAAACAATGTTCTGATTTAGTTTTTCGCTCTCAACCTCACATCAGGGGTAGATCTCAAAATTCTTCCCTCTTTCCTTGCATCCACCCTCCTCATCTCCTTGCTTCCCTTTTTGTGAAAGAGAGGTGAGGAGAGGACGGCGGAAAGGACATGAGGAAAGAAATTTGAGATTCAACCCAGGTGTAGGCATTTATAGGTGTAAGGTACAGACCCGGGCTCAAATACTATTTGAAATATTTTGAATTAGCCTTCCTAGAGTGCCAAATGTGTAGCATTTGGAGTTCCAGGACTTGTCTATTGGTCCGGTAAGCCTGTCAAGCACAGCTAAACAATTTTAAATTATTTCAAATAGTATTTGAACCCAAGTCTGGTAAGTTGCAGAGCGGAGTTGAATAGTGTAGTGTGATGTAAGGACGTTGTTTGTCCTATAGGTGGCAGATGCCCTGAAGGCAGCGGATCAGATAGGCTACCCTGTCATGCTACGTTCTGCCTATTCCCTGGGCGGACTGGGCTCAGGACTCTGTGCCAACAAGGACAAGCTGGAGGAGACCGCTCGGAAGGTAGGTCAAAAGACTTGTTGAGGACACAAGACCCATTCAGGCCTCTTATGCATGTATCTTTTTGACAAGCTGGCTAGGCCGGGCATATGAATGGCAAACCGTCTACTCAATCTACTCAGTAGGTCAAAGATCAATTCAGTGTTAGCCTAATCATGAATGCTGGGTTGTGTTCAGGCAGTCACAATGTAGCAAATTGTTTAAAAAAGTTATGAACTAGAAAACGTGTGTGTTTGTGTAGGCCCTGGCGATGAGCTGTCAGATCCTTGTGGAGAAGTCTCTGATGGGTTGGAAAGAGGTGGAGTATGAAGTAGTCAGGGACATCGCTAATAACTGTGTCACTGTCTGCAACATGGAGAACTTTGACCCCCTCGGCATTCACACAGGTATTACAAGCACATGCACGCACGCACGCACACCCACACACAGACGACGAGACAGACGACGAGGAGGAGGTCAGTGATCTGGCAGTGCGGTTCCAGGACAAAAACCTCTCCCTCAACGTCAGCAAGACAAAGAAATTGATCGTGGACTACAGGAAACCGGGCAGAGCACTCCCCCATCCACATCGACAGGGCTGTAGTGGAGCGGGTCGAGAGCTTCAAGTTCCTCGATGTCCACATCACTAAGGACTTAACATGATCCACACACACCAACACAGTCGTGAAGAGGGCACAACAACGCCTCTTCCCCCTCAGGAGGCTGAAAAGTTTTGGCATGGGCCCTCAGATCCTCAAAAAGTTATTCAGCTGCGACATTGAGAGCATCTTGACTGGCTGCATCACCGCTTGGTATGGTAACTGCTTGGAATCACTGGGGCAGAGCTCCCTGACACCCAGGACCTCTATACCAGGTGGTGTCAGAGGAAGACCCTAAAAATTGTCAGACTCCAGCCACCCAAGTCATACACTGTTCTCTCTGCTACCGCACGGCAAGCGGTACCGATGCACCAAGTCTGGAACCACCAGGACCCTGAACAGCTTCTACCTCAGACCCATAAGACTACTAAATAGTTAACCAAATAGCTACCCAGACTATCTGCATTGACCCTTTTTGCAATAACTCTTGACTCATCACATATGCTGCTGCTACTGTTTATCTATCCTGTTGCCTAGTCACTTTACCCTTAACTGTATGTACATATCTACCTCAATATAGCCAAGTTATCTTTACTCTTTGTATGTTTGTTCCTTGTGTTATTATTTTTTACATTTTTCTCTCTGCATTGTTGGGAAGGGTCCGTAAGTCAGCATTTCACTGTTAGCCTTCACCTGTTGTTTACAAAGCATGTGACAAATACAATTTGATTTGATTTTGACAGACAGACACCCACATACACATTCTTTCCACTCTAAATCAAATCAAATTAAATCAAATTGTATTTGTTACATGTGCCGAATACAACAGGTGTAGATCTTACCGTGAAATGCTTACTTACAAGCCCTTAACCAACAATAGAGTTAATAAAATATTTACTAAATAAACTAAAGTAAAAACAATTAAGTAACACAAGAAAATGACATAACCATAACAAGGCTATATACAGGGGGCACCGGTACCGAGTCAAGCGGGGATAGAGGTTAGTCGAGGTAATCTGTAAAGTGACTATGCATAGAATCTATCTTCTCATTGGTCTGTTTGTCCACTCTCTCTCCCCCCAGGTGACTCTATTGTGGTGGCCCCCAGCCAGACTCTGTCCAATGAGGAGTACCACATGCTGCGTGAGACGGCCATCAAGGTAGTGCGTCACTTGGGCATCGTGGGGGAGTGTAACATCCAGTACGCCCTTCACCCTGGCTCTCTAGAGTACTGCATCATAGAGGTCAACGCTCGACTCTCACGCAGCTCTGCCCTCGCATCCAAGGCCACCGGGTAAGACGCTTGTTTTGCCAGCCTGATCACTAGAAATACACTTTCATTTCGAACACTTGAAAAGGTCCTGAGAACATCGACATACAGTGCATTCGGAAATTATTCAGACCCCTTTACTTTTTCTACATTTTGTTTTGTTACAGCCTTATTCTAAAATTGATTCAATCTTTCTTTTGCCCCTCATCAATCTACACAATACCCCATAATGACAAAGCCAAAAACTTTTTTATAAATATATATATAAAAAACTGGAATCAGATTTACATAAGTATTCAGACCCTTTACTTAGTACTTTTTGAAGCCCCTTTTACAGTGATTACAGCCTTGAGTAGTCTTGGGTATGACGTTACAAGCTTGGCACAAATGTATGGTAGTTTCTCCCATTCTTCTGCAGATCCTCTCAAGCTCTGTCAGGTTGGATGGGGAACATTGCTGCACAGCTATTTTCAGGTTTCTCCAGAGATGTTCGATCGGGTTCAAGTCCGGGCTCTGGCTGGGCCACTCAAGGACATTCAGAGACTTGTCCCAAAGCCATTCCTGCGTTTTCTTGGCTGTGTGTTTAGGGTCGTTGTCCTGTTGGAAGGTGACTATTCGCCCCAGTCTGAGCGCTCTGGAGCAGGTTTTCATCAAGGATCTCTCTGTACTTTGCTCCGCTCATCTTTCCCTCGATCCTGACTAGTCTCCCAGTCTCTTCCTCTGAAAAACATCCCCACAGCATGATGCTGCCACCTCCATGCTTTACTGTAGGGGTGGTGCCAGGTTTCCTCCAGACGTGATGCTTGGCATTCAGGCCAAAGAGTTCAATCTTGGTTTCATCAGACCAGAGAATCTTGTTTCTCATGGTCTGAAAGTCCTTCAGGTGCCTTTTTGGCGGCCTGTCATGTGCCTTTTACTGAGGAGGGGCTTCCGTCTGGCCACTCTACCATAAAGGCCTGATTGGTGGAGTTTTGCAGAGATGGTTGTCCTTCTGGAAGGTTCTCCCATCTCCACAGAGAAACTCTGGAGCTCTGTCAGAGTGACCATCGGGTTCTTGGTCACCTCCCTGACCAAGGCCCTTCTCCCCGATTGCTCAGTTTGGCTGGGCGGCCAGCTCTAGCAAAAGTCTTGGTGGTTCCAAACTTCTTCCATTTAAGAATGTTGGAAGCCACTTTGTTCTTGGGGACCCTCAATGCTGCAGACATTTATAGGTACCCTTTCCCAGATCTGTGCCTCGAGACAATCCTGTCTCTGAGCTCTACGGACAATTCCTTCGACCTCATGGCTTGGTTTTTGCTCTGACATGCACTGTCAACTGTGGGACCTTATATAGACAGGTGTGTGCCTTTTATAAATTTGCTAACATTTCTTACCCTGTTTTCACTTTGTCATTATGGGGTATTGTGTTTAGATTGTTACGTTACAGCCTTATTGTTCCTCATCAATGTGGGAAATATATCGAAATCGTTTACTCCAATTAGGGTAGGGTTAGGGAAAAATAAAGTAAAATATATTTTAAAATATATATTTAAAATAATATAGTTACAAAAAAATATATGGGGGGATTGGAAATGATGCAGACAATTACATTGATGGAAGCCATAATCTAGCTGCAATATTAATGCTGCCCCCCCCCACCCCCTGAAAAAAAAGGGTTATCCATAAAATATTCCTTACACAGTGCACTACTTTTGACCAGGACCCATAGGGTCTGTCTAAAGTGCAGTATTGCAGTACAATAGTATCTCAACTCTCCTAACCCACTCCCCATGCTCCCTCAAGGTACCCCCTGGCGTTTGTTGCAGCCAAGCTGGCTTTGGGCATCCCTCTGCCGGAGATCAAGAACACGGTGTCAGAGAAAACCACAGCCTGTTTCGAACCAAGCCTGGATTACATTGTCACTAAGATCCCTCGCTGGGACCTCGACCGATTCCAGGGCATGTCCCGAGAGATAGGCAGCTCCATGAAGAGTGTTGGAGAGGTACGGGACACACACGCGCTCCGCTTCAAGGGGGATACTGCCATATTGCTTTCACACCTATTTTATCCTCTCATATCTACACGTAGTGCTTAGGGGGTAGGAGCTAGGGGTTGATTTGGCATTCAGGGATAGCCTACTTAATCTTGACTTCTGTTCAGTTTACCATTAATAGATGTAGGGAGTGATAGAGATGACTCTAAATGAAACCTGTCTGTCTCTTTATCTTCTTGTTTTAACGTCTCTCTCTCCCCCCTGTGCTCTCAGGTGATGGCTGTTGGGCGTACGTTTGAGGAGAGCATGCAGAAGGCTCTGAGGATGTGCCACCCCTCTGTGGACGGGTTCATGCCCCGCCTGCCCCTCAACAAGCCTTGGTCTGCTCAGCAGGACCTACACCAAGAGCTGGCTGTACCCTCCAGCACACGGGTTTTCTCCCTGGCCAAGGTAGAGACACCACATACAGTGCCTTCAGAAAGTAGTCACACCCCTTGACCTTTTCCACATTTTGTTGTGTTACAGCCTGAATTAAAAGATGATTACATTTAGATTTTGTGTCACTGGCATAAACACAATACGCCATAATGTCAAAGTGGAATTATGTTTTTAGACATTTTTGAAAATGTGAAATGTCAATAAGTATTCACCCCCTCTGTTATGGCAAGCCTAAATAAGTTCAGGGGTAAATATTTGCTTAACAAGTCACATAATAAGTTGCATGGACTCACTCAGTGTGCAATAATAGTGTTTAACATTTATAAGGTCCCTCAGTCGAGCAGTGAATTTCAAACAGAGATTCAACCACAAAGACCAGGGGAGGTTTTCCAATGCCTCACAAATATAGGCACCTATTGGTGGATGGGTTAAAAAAAAAAATCTGACATTGATGATCCCTTTGAGCATGTTGAAGTTAATAATTACACTTTGGATTGTATATCAACACACCTTGTCACTACAAAGATACAGGCGTACTTCCTAACTCAGTTGCCGGAGAGGAAGGAAACCGCTCAGGGAATTCAGCATGAGGCCAGTGTTGACTTTAAATCAATTTAATGGCTGTGATAGGAGAACTCAGGATCGATCAATGGATCAACAACGTAGTTATTCTACAATACTAACCTAAATGACAGAGTGAAAGAAGGAAGCTTGTACAGAATAAGGCATCCTGTTTGCAATAAGGCACTCAAGTAAAACTGCAACAAAATGTGGCAAAGAAATACACTTTCTGGCCTGAATACAAAGTGTTATTTTTGGGGCAAATCCAACACATCACTGAGTAGCACTCTTCATATTTTCAAGCAGGGTGGTGTCTGTATCATGTTATGGGTATGCGTTCATCGGCGAGGACCACAGAGTTTTTTAGGATCAAAATGAAGGAAATAGAGTTCAGCACAGGCAAAAACTTCCTAGAGGAAAACCTGGTTGTCTGCTTTCCAACAGACACTGGGAGACAAATTCACCTTTCAGCAGAACAATAACCTAAAACACAAGGCCAAATGTACACTGGAGTTGCTTATCAAGACGACATTGAATGTTCCTGAGTGGCCTAGTTACAGTTTTGACTTAATTGGCTTGAAACTATGGCAAAACTTGAAAATGGCTGTCTAGCAGTGATCAACAGCCAACATGACAGAGCTTGAAAAAAAATAAAAAGAATATTAAAATAAAAATGGAACTTGTACAGCCAAGTCAAATGGTGGCAGTCTGGAACCCTGGTGTATGTGTGGGAGAGGAACGGAGTGAGGAATCCTTCATTGAGTGCAGGATGAAATGATTGATGCTTGTACGATGTATTAAGAAGTAATGGGCCCAATCGTATCACGCTATGAGACGCCAATAACACTCAAGGTTAGCCTGGCAGCAGAGTCACTGTGTGTGTGTGTGTGTGTGTGTGTGTGTGTGTGTGTGTGTGTGTGTGTGTGTGTGTGTGTGTGTGTGTGTGTGTGTGTGTGTGTGTGTGTGTGTGTGTGTGTGTGTGTGTGTGTGTGTGTGTGTGTGTGTGTGTGTGTGTAATTTCAGCATTTTTTTTCTCTCAGTGCCTAATTTCATTGTGAGCTGGTTATGTCTTCTATTAAACAGCCTGTCCATGTGAATCACACATGGCTGAAAGGCACCACTTAGTGCTGCGTGTGTCCTTCTGCCTTGTGCTGCGTCCCACACATGCCCAGGTAACAGACAGAGCAGTGCTGGAATGTGTGTGTGTGTTGGAGCTGGGCCCGTCACGGCTCATTGGGCCCTGCTTTATATTCCGAAGGCACCGCAGCAGACACAGCTCACAATTACACTGCATCATTCCCTGTATGAGAAGGACTCCACTCAACAATGCCTGATTACTCCATCACACAACTCAACTGAATGTTTTCTCATGTTCTGCATAGGTTGTGTTTTTATCATCATGGTTTTCATGCAACTTTGTCAGTCGTGAGACTTGAATGTCTCATCATAATTGATGGACTGGTTGTTCTTACCAGCAGGTGGTAGCGCATTTAAAAGCACAGGTGTTAGAACAGGTTGAATTGTGTTATTATCATGAGTGTTTAGAATGATTTGATTCTCTGTTTGTGTGTGTGCGTGCGTGTGTGAGTTGAGAGTAAAGCAGAAGGTAAGGTGAGATGAGTAAAACCGTATTGTATTGACTGACCCTCTCCCGGTATCTCTCTAGGCCCTTCACAGTGGTGTGACTGTAGACCACATCCACCATCTCACTGCCATAGACAAGTGGTTCCTACACAAGCTACGACGCATCACAGAGCTGGAGCAGCACCTGAGCCAGTTCAACAGGTAGGAACATACACACACATGCATGACGGCACACACACACACACACAAACTCACGAATTTCACTGTTATGAAAAAAATACTTGATGCATTTAACACTTCTACCACTAGGTGATGCTATGAGGGCACAGTTAAACTGAGACTGTCAGTCCAATGGGGATGTGCTATTGATGCCCCTTAGCAGCTCACCCATTACTCTATCCCTCCTGCTGTAGAAATACACTCCTCCTCCCTCTTCTCAGCCAGTCCACCTCTCCTCCTCCAGTCTCTCAGTCCTCCTCTCCTCAAGTGTCTTAGCACCTCTCTCCACTTTTTTTTCTCTCTCTCCACCAATCGTCTTCTTCAGCCTGTCTCTCATTCCGTCCACCCGCCTCTCTTCTATTCAAATTTGTATGACCCTCCTGCCATGGCTATGCCCAGGTTGGAGGGATGCTGGAGAGGAGCGATGGAGGGATAGAGGAGATTTTGGGCCCTGTGTGGGAGGAGAGCAGAGCAGCTGATTCAGAGCAGACACGGGTGTGCTTCAGGCATGTCAATTACCTTAGTCATATAACCCATGGCTTGGCTGGTGTGTGTGCGTGTGCACGTGCGTGTGTGTGTGGGCTTGTCTGTACTCTACCAGCAGATAGTCCCTATATACACACACCCACGAACGGCCACAATCCTACACAGAAGAAACACACACAGACACCATACCACCAGGGCTATTCTCATCGTGTGCTGTTAAGCACGTCTTGTGATTCACTTATTATTTTCTTTACCTTTTTTAGATCTTTTTTCTCTGGACAAACTGCAGTGGAATTTAAAACGCACTTCTCCTACTATTTCCACAGTGCTGTGGAAATAAAATTAGCATAATAACAACATCCATCAGTTTAAGCTAGAGATATAAGTTTCTTTGATGGGCTGCGTCTCAATCCACCGCATCCGCCGATATCGCCCTTCCGCATCTGCAGTGAAAGGTGGCAGAGCTAGAGCGGTATTTGTCAGACCGTAGACATCCCCGAAAATCGGTCTTCTAAACAAAACGTGTAAATAATGCGAACGGTTTGTCTCAGGAACACAATGGTATTCTGTGTTTTGCTTTACGGCTCCCACAAACGTCACGGGACTCGTCTGAAGTCGGTACCGCCTCTTCTGCCAAGTTCTGTCTGTAGCGTACGAACAGTTTAGGCTACACACTAATATGACCCTTCTGTAGAAAGGTGAGTCTCTCATGAACACATACATGTCGGTTGTTTTGCTCTAGGAACGCCCAGTTAATAAAATTAATAGAGGTGTATATATGGAGATAGTTTAGTGCCAAAAATAAGGGGTTAAATACAGTGCATTTGGAAATTATACAGACCCCTTCCCTTTTTCCACATTTTGTTATGTTACAGCCTTATTCTAAAATGGATCAAATAAATGTTTTCCTTTATCAATCTACACACAATACCCCATAATGACAAAGCGAAAACAGGTTTTTGGAAATGTTTGCAAATGTATTTCAAATAATAAACAGAAACCTTATTTACATATGTATTCAGACACTTTGCTATGAGACTTGAAATTGAGCTCAGGTTTATCCTGTTTCCATTGATCATCCTTGAGCTGTTTCTACAATTTGATTGGAGTCCACCTGTGGTAGATTAAATTGATTGGACATGATTTTGAAAAGCACACACAGTATATAAGGTCCCACAGTTGACAGTGCATGTCAGAGCAAAAACTAAGCCATGAGGTTGAAGGAATTGTCCATAGAGCTCCTAGACAGGATTGTGTTGAGGCACAGAGCTGGGGAAGGGTACCAAAAAATCTGCAGCAATGAAGATCCCCAAGAACACAGTGGCCTCCATCATTCTTAAATGGAAGAAGTTTGGAACCAACCAAGACTCTTCCTAGAGTTGGCCGCCCGGCCAAACTGAGCAATCGGGGGAGAAGGGCTTTGGTCAAGGAGGTTACCAAGAACACGATGGTCACTGACGGAACTCTAGAGTTCCTCTGTGGAGATGGTTGTCCTTCTGGAAGGTTATCCCATCTCTGCAGCACTCCACCAATCAGGCCTTTATGTTAGAGTGGCCAGAAGGAAAGCCCCTGAGTAAAAGGCACATGACAGCCCGCTTGGAGTACTTAATGAACAGCAAAAGCACTAGCCTATGTCAATCTACTATCCCCCATATTGTGGATACATTTTAAGAAGTAATTTGGCCACTTGTGTTGTGATACAAACCTAATGAAAACATATTGGCCTATGGGCTAGGCTACACATCGCAAAAAAAAGTTATGCATTGCTTCTTGCCTTACTCTGGACATCATTCACAGGTGATAATATATAATTCACAAGTGATAGGGTAATATTGTCATCCATCAGACTATTCTTGATTTTATTCTTGCCTTTACATATACTAAATAATATATGTGACATGTATTTTTATATAGAATATTGTGCACCTGTCTCGAAACGGGCAGCGGGAAAAAATACATGTCATCTATGTATTTAAATAGTGAATGGAGGACTCTTTTCCCCATGGTTCATTTTCATGCCAGCCAGGTAGGCTATACTCCTGCTGTAAAGATAAATAATGTGCTTAATATTAGGAAAGTTGAGAAATAAATATAATAGCCTAGCCTATAGAAAGCTGATGGGATCCTCCTCTTAATAGAGGCCATCGCTCTTGTTTTCTCAATTTGCAATTGCATAGCCTATAGAAATGTTGAGCAACATGAGCTCATGGGCTCTCATGAAGTGTTTGATTAGATTTTCGATCACATTTGCATTGATGTCAGAGTGATTAGATGGACAATGGGGTGCTGAGTACCAGGCAGTTAGCAAGTTTGGTAGGCTACTAATGACCATCAGCAGCATCAGAGCTTGGAGAAGCCTAATTACCGTGACTAAAAGGTCTCGTGGAATTTGACTGCCTTCTTGACCGCCGGTGTGGCAGTAATACGGTTACCGTAATAGCCCTAGTCGTGTCTGGAGGAAACCTGGCGCCATCCCTACGGTGAAACATGGTGGTGGCAGCATCATGCTGTGGGGATGTTTTTCAGCGGCAGGGACTGGGAGACTAGTCAGGATTGAGGGAAATATAAACGGAGCAAAGTACAGAGATCCTTGATGACAACCTGCTCCAGAGCGCTCAGGACATCAGACTGGGGTGAAAGTTCACCTTCCAACAGGACAACGACCCTAAGCACACAGCCAAGACAATGCAGAAGTCTCTGAATGTCCTTGAGTGGACTTGACCCCATCGAACATGTCTGGAGAGACCTGAAAATAGCTGTACAGCGATGCTCCTCATCCAACCTGACAGAGCTTGAGAAGATCTGCAGAGAATAATGGGAGAAACTCCCCAAGCTTGTAGCATCATACCCAAGAAGACTCGAGGCTGTAATCGCTGCCAAAGTTGCTTCAACAAAGTTCTGAGTAAAAGGTCGGAATACTTATGTAAATGTGATATTTCAGTTTATTTTATTTTATACATTTGCCAAAAAATTGAAAAACCCTGTTGTTGCTTTGTCATTATGGGGTTTTATGTGTAGATTGATTATGGGGGGGGGGAAACGATTTAATCCATTTTAGATAACTGTTGAAACGTAACAAAATGTGGAATAAGTCAAGGGGTCTGAATACCTTCCCGAATGCACTGTATATGTCAACAAAAACAATACGAACTTCCTTTAGATTACATTTTTTTTCACGTAGTGAATCTGATATTCAGTGCATTTCAATGAGCTAATAGGAGTAATGCCAAAAATATATAATTAGTTTATTATTAGTTTATTATTTTAAAATTCTAAATCAAAAAGCTTAATGATCCATGGTATGACCATCTTAAAAAATGTCATATGTTAGCTAAGTAGAACCCTCCCCCTGGCTTAGACTAGAGGGTTAAACGGCTCCAATCACTGGCCTGGTGCAGAGGGAGGGGCCCAACACACATGTTTTCTAAGTGCTACATTCAGTGTGCATATGTATTTAACCTTTAAGCTCAGATCTTGGTTTCTCTCCTCAGTGCAACATTACCCCAGACCCTGCTGCTGAAGGCTAAACAGGACGGCTTCTCAGACCGCCAGGTGGGCCAGGCCCTGGGCTCCAGTGAGGGGGAGGCCAGAGTGTTGAGGCTGGGTCAGAACATTAAACCCTGGGTGAAACAGGTGAGCAGCCTCCCCCGGGTCCTGGTCCATGCATGCGTCCCAAATGGCACCCTTTTCACTACCCTACATAGTGTACTTCTTAAAAGTAGTCCACTATATTGGGAATAGGGTGCCATCTGGGACGCATTGAGTATCTCCCACAGGAGTTGAAATTAACATTCAGGCTAACAACGTCCCTCACCTCCACGTGACACCTCTCTGACATCGCTCTCCTAGCGACAGACCTTCAGACTTACCTTGGCCTACTAAACAAAAGCATTGTGCACAAACATATCACATTGTCACGTGTTCATAGTAGTCTAATGAGTAGGTTCTGTATTGCAGGAGACATCAGTTTTTCTTTTCTGTTCAGATTGACACCCTTGCTGCAGAGTACCCTGCTGTGACCAACTACCTGTACTGTACCTACCATGGACAGGCGAGTCCTTATCCTGCTTAACTGATGTGAATTCATAATGTATTTGTCCAATGTCCATAAATTTTTTGGTGCCGCACGTTAGCTCCTGAATTAGATTTTTTTTAAGGCCAATCTGCAGTATAAACAACAACAAAGTGGACACCCCACCACTTTTTTGGTAAACGGCTAAGGGATGTAAACACACTGCAATTCTTAATAGTATAAGCAATACCTTTATTTGAGAAGATATGAGTATGTAGTCCTTAATGTTTTTTTCCCATGCATTGTGTTTGTCAAAGTTAGACACTTTTTCAATCTTTCTAACCTGTGTCATTGTGTCCATTCAACAGGAGCATGACTTGGAGTTCAAGGACCACGGTGTCATGGTGCTGGGATGTGGTCCCTATCACATTGGTGAGATGCATTATCATGGTGTTTTCAACATACTAATGAATGGTTTTACTCTAGCCTGGTGGTAGCAGACATATATCTATTTTGTCATTTTGAAAAACATTTTCTATGGTAGCAGATCTGTTTGCGATCCGCCTACTCCTCTGTCATGTGTGTTCGTTGTCGTAACTAACATGTATCAAACCAAAATAAATTCAATCAAATCAATATTTGAACATTTTGAGTTATAATAATACAATAATTACGTTTTTGTTATCCCTCCTGTCCACTAGGGAGCAGTGTGGAATTTGACTGGTGTGCAGTGTCCAGTATCCGAGCCCTGCGTCAGATGGGCAGGCGGACAGTGGTGGTAAACCACAACCCTGAGACTGTCAGCACGGACTTTGACGAATGTGACCGCCTGTACTTTGAAGAGTTGACTCTGGAACGCATTCTGGACATCACACAGCAAGAGGTGAGAAGTCAACACACACACATGAACGTTCAGAGACACACAGACGCACAGATGCGCACAAGCACACATACACGTATACGCACACACATTAGTGATGGGGGGGGAAATCAATAGTTACATAACGGGATGTTATTTTTGACGATATATCGTATCGTTTTGACCATATCGCAATATTATTTTGGTGCTAGTTAGCTGTACCTGCACCAAAACAAAAAATATCCTTAACAGCTTGTTCTCCATCTTCTTTTTAAATAGGGAGACAATTTTTTTCAGCACTTTAATTACCATGACTGATAAAAACTAGTTTTCTCATTGCTCTGTCTTGTCGCTCTGCAGCAGACATATAGAGCTTGTCAGCTTGTAGTCCTAAAACCCGGAAATTATTTACCTCTGGTTTGTTCAGACCTTCCTATGGGGAGAATGAATGGGGAAAGAATAGGGGTTTGGGATAAATGAGGAATTATGTTAACACAGGCTTAGGCAATCTTATAAGTTTAGTTCTATGAGATAAAATTAGTCAGTTAATATGACCTTTATGAATTATGAAGCTTTTATGTGCTTTTTTTTAATTACAGAAATGCTTAAAAATTCACGAAAAGTGACATTAGCAGAACTTATAAGATCTCATAACATGCTGACCAAATCGGCCACGTTGCGTGAGTGAGCATTGCTAAATAAATGTAAGTACCAGTCAAAACTTTGGACACACCTACTCATTCCATGGTTTTTCTTTATGTATACTATTTTCTACATTGTAGAATAATACTGAAGACATCAAAACCATGAAATAACACACATGGAATCATGTAGTAACCAAAAAAGTGTTAAACAAATCAAAATATATTTTATATTTGAGACTCTTCAAAGTAGCCACCCTTTGCCTTGATGACAGCTTTGCACACTCTTGGCATTCTCTCAACCAGCTTCACCTAGAATGCTTTTCCAACAGTCTTGAAGGAGTTCCCACATATGCTGAGCACTTTTTTTTGCTGCTTTTCCTTCACTCTGCGGTCCATCCCAAACCATCTCAATTGGGTTGAGGTCGGGTGATTGTGGAGGCCAGGTCATCTGATGCAGCACTCCATCACCCTCCTTCTTGGTCAAATAGCCCTTACACAGCCTGGAGGTGTGTTGTGCCATTGTCCTGTTGAATGAGATCCACACACACTTTTTTCTTCTTTCAATCACCCACATGGGTATATGCTCATAAAAACGAATGAGTACATGGGAGAGGAGGGACTTGCAGCGCATCAAACATCTTCTCAAATTAACTTCTTAAAGTATTGCAATACAGGACTTTGCTGCTATCGTTTCCCTTTTTCTGCAATATTTCCAACTGTTAACGACGATGATGTAGTGGTGGTGAGTCGACTCCAAAATAATTGATTCCTCGACTCCTTGCACGTCGACTCCTGGTGTCCACTCCCATTTCTGAGTGTCAAAATTTGATTCCACTAGGAGAACACAAACACTTGCATAATTCATAGCGAACTAGCGAGGGACGGATAGAGAGGGGACCGGCACAGTATAGGCAGGTCGGCCACCAGGCTCATTCTGTTCAGAACATCCCAGGGTATGACGCCATGTCATCTTGTAACTGTACATCAAACATAGTGATCATAAACATTGACACCGTATATGACATGAGTTTTATGAGATGGAAATGTGAAGTGCACATTTGGAGTCATGGATGTATGTCTGTAGCGGTGCTGATTTTAGTTCGTAGCCCAACTGCATTGAAGCACAGAGGAGAACGTACTCAGAGCTTGCAGCCAAGTGTTAGCCTCCTGGCAGAGGCAACCAGGTTTTTGGCAAAAATGTCCTGGTACTTGGTAAACATTTTTTTTTAAAGAAGTTAATGATGCCACTGAACTTAACAAGGGCCCCAAGACAGCGACGAGACACCCTATAGGGAGGAGGTCAGAGACCTCGCAGTGTGGTGCCAGGACAGCAACCTCTCCCTCAACGTGATCAAGACAAAGGAGATTGTGGACTACAGGAAAAGGAGGGCCGAGCACACCCCCAGTTTCATTGATGGGGCTGCAGTGGAGCAGGTTGAGAGCTTCAAGTTCCTTGGTGTCCACATCACCAACAAACATGGTCCAAGTACACCAAGACAGTCGTGAAGAGAGCACGACAAAACCTATTCCCCCTCGGGAGACTGAAAAGATTTGGCATGGGTCCTCAGATCCTCAAAAGGTTCTACAGCTGCAACATCGAGAGCATCCTGACTGGTTGCATTACTGCCTTGTATGGCAACGGCTTGGCCTCCGACCGCAAGGCACTACAGAGGGTAGTGTAAACGGCCCAATACATCACTGGGGCCCAAGGTCCCTGCCATCCAGGACCTATATACCAGGGAGTGTCAGAGGAAGCCCCTAAAAATTGTCGAAGACTCCAGCCACCCTAGTCATAGACTGTTCTCTCTGCTACCGCACGGCAAGCGGTACCGGAGCGCCAAGTCTAGGTCCAAGAGGCTTCTAAACAGCTTCTACCCGCAAGCCATAAGACTCCTGAGTATCTAATCAAATGGCTACCCAGACTATTTGCATTGCCCCCTCCCCGCCTTTTACACCGCTGCTACTCTCTGTTATTATCATCTGTGCATAGTCACTTTAATAACTCTACCCACATGTACATATTACCTCAACTAACCGGTGCCCCCGCACATTGACTCTGTACCGGTACCCCCTGTATTTAGTCTCACTATTGTTATTTTTTTGCTGCTGCTCTTTAATTACTTGTTACTTTTATTTCTTATTTTTATCCGTAATTAACTGCATTGTTGGTTAGGGGCTCGTAAGTAAGCATTTCACTGTAAGGTCTACACCTGTTGTATTCGGCGCATGTGACAAATAAAATTAGATTTGATTTGGAGACCAGTGGAAACAAAATAGCCTCATAACATCAAAGATCCACCACCATATGTTACTGTAGGTATGATGTACTTTTCTGCATATGCATCTGTTTTACAACACCAAACCCACCACTGGTATGCATGGCCATAGAGCTCTATTTCCATCTCATCTGACAATAGCATCTGAAATTTTAGTCATGAACTTGGTTGCCTCTGATTGGAGGCTGACACTTGTCCACAAGTGGATCTTCCAGCAAGACGACAACCCTAAGCACATATCAAAATCCACAAAGAAATGGTTTATTGACCACAAACTCAACATTTTCCGGAATTGAACCCCACTGAAAACCTGTGGTTTGTATTGAAGAGGGCAGTCTATAAACACAGACGAAGAATATCAAGGACCTGGAAAGATTCTGTATGGATCCCTCCCATTGGATCCCTCCCAATGGAGAACACATTGAGATCCCTCCCAATCTGTTCTCCAATCTCATAAAACGTTTTAGGAAAAGGCTCAGTGTGGTTATCCTTGGGTAGGGTATGGTGCTTGAGTACTAAAAACAGCGATGCCAATCATTTTGACACTTTAAAAAAAACTTGTTAAACAAAATGTCTTTCTCTGAGCAATTGTATTAGTGTAATATAATATAATCCCACCCTCCCCCAAATTGCATGCAATACAGCCCAGTATTTGTATAATTTATTTTATACAGACTTTTTTTGCCCATCTTTATCAAGGGTGCCAATAATTCTGTACCTGACTGTAGTTTAGGTGTTGTTTCGATGGGCCATCGTCAGGCTGACTGCCAGTGAATGACTTGCGGTGAGGAACAGGGGGGAAACATGACATGACCTCTTAAAACCGCTTATAACACAAATTATGTTTGTGATATTAAGATTCTAACAATGACATTGTGTTATATACACTTATTAAGAAAAAGTTAAGGTTGAGGGGTGACACGTGACTTTAAAAATGGCAGAGTAATTAAAAAGTACATTTGTTTTTGAATCAATATGACGCTCTCGGCTCTGCTAGTTAAACCAAAGCCTTGTAGCCTGGTTTCAGTGAGCGGCTGTTATGACACCATATTCCCTATGTAGGGCACTACTTTTGACCAGAGCCCTATAGGCATTGTTCAAAAGTAGTGTACTAAATACTGCACTAAATATGGAATAGGGTGCCATTTGGGAGGTACATGGACTTTTCCCTCCAGAGGAATGTACTCCAGATATAGTGGATATGAGATCAGCCTGGTGATTAACTGGTTGTTGATTCAGGGAGATAACATTACCACCATCCCTCCTGTCCTTTCCTCTCTTCGATGAAGGTTTATTGAAATGTATGAAACCTTTTATCAGGCAAATAATTGTTACAAAACATCTCAACAAGCACCCAGTAGCCTATTCACAACCATCTTCTTTCACCTTATTATAAAAGTAAAACACATTTTAGTCTGTGATTCCAGAAACATGAGAAAAATGGCAGATTTCATTTATAGATATAAATAATGTTGTAACCTGACTAAAGTCCTAATGTGAGTTTCCAGGGCTGTACAGGCAGCATCGTGTCTGTAGGGGGTCAGATCCCCAATAACCTGGCCATGCCTCTGCACCTGAACGGGGTCAAGATCCTAGGAACCAACCCCCAGCAGATCGACCGAGCCGAGGAGAGGTCAGTGTTCTCCACCATCCTGGATGAACTGGGGGTGGCCCAGGCCCCGTGGAAGGCCCTCAGCTCACTGGTGAGACATGCACACACACAACACAAACAAACTGTCCCCTTAGTGTCAAAAGTGCAGAGACGTGTAGACCGACTGACTTGCTGAAATGTGTCTGACTCTCCATTCCCTTAGTGTTGTACTGCTCCTGTCTCTCCTGGACCTACAGGGAGAGGGGTGGAAAGGGGATAGGCTGTCTCGGCTTAGACAGGGCTAGGTACTCTAGAAGGAAGAAAACAGGGTTAGCGAAGACATGCTGATATTAGAATGAAGGAAAGAGACAAAGTGAGAGAAAGAAAAACAGAGGACTAGACTTCCTCCTAGACACTTCCTACACATTCCATATTTGTTTTTCTCTCTCACACCTTCTCTCTCCCTAATTATCTACTTACTTCTTTCTAGCGCTCACTTGTATTTTAAGTGGTGAGTCGTGTTTAGACTTCGAGCCGACAGAGCCCAGTATCCCTAGGAACCAATCTGCGTCTCTGTTCATCCCACCAGGAGCTGTTGTATTATGATGGAGAAAACAAAGAGCAGAGAGAGAGAAATGGAGAGAGAGATTGTGACAGAAAGAGACTGAGTGAAATAAAGAGAGAATGACAGAGGGTCAGGCAGACAGGCATTTGATGTTATAAGTATAAGTTGTAATTGGAACCAATGCTTTAACCTTCATCTCCTCTGATTCTGTGCGTTTCAGGAAGATGCCTTTGCCTTTGCCAATAAAGTGGGCTACCCCTGTCTCCTGCGCCCCTCTTACGTACTCAGGTAAGGTACACCTGTCTCCTGCGCCCCTCTTACGTACTCAGGTAAGCTACACCTGTCTCCTGCGCCAATCTTATGTACTCCGTTAAGCTACTCCTGTCTCCTGCGCCCCTCTTACGTACTCCGTTAAGCTACTCCTGTCTCCTGCGCCCCTCTTACGTACTCCGTTAAGCTACTCCTGTCTCCTGCGCCCCTCTTACGTACTCAGGTAAGCTACTCCTGTCTCCTGCGCCCCTCTTATGTACTCAGCTAAGTGTTGGGGAGGGGACAGCACTCTCATAACCATAGGTTGGAGTCAACTCCATTTCAAATCAGTAATTGCAATTTCAGTTTACTTCCTGTATGAACTGAATTGAAATGGAATGGACTAATCTTTCCTTGTTTATGTTGGCCAGGCCTCTACAGTATATCCACAGTAATGTGATGTATTTTGTAATATGATAACTTGTTTATACAGCCTCACCATATGTCCAACTAGAAAACAAATTTTTGAGTAATTGAATGCATCTCAGAAGAATAAATAAATACGACAGTCAGCGTGAAGAAACACAAAATGAAATATGGAAGGGAGGGTATAAAAAACAGCGAGAGACCGATTAGCTAAAGCGGAGGCTCAATTTAGCCTTTAATATTTTGTCACGGCTACCACTGTGATGCTACTCAATTACCAGAATGAAAAGATAGCCTACAATCTGAGAAGAACACAACACAACTTATTACAGTGTGTGTGTGTGTTAATGCGGGGCTGGTATTGGGGAGGTCTGGATTGCTAATTTGCACATAATCAAGCAACAGCATTGGTTTTGAAAGTGTATTGAAAGCATATTGGGTGGCTAATTTTGGATCTCGAGTCAACACAGCTCACACACACACACACACGCACGCACGCACGCACACACACACACACAACCCCCCCCCCCCCAGCTCGCATGCTCAGGAGAAGAGCAGCATCAGACAGGTGGGTTAGGCTGTCAGGCTGCTGCTTCTTGTTTTAGTTTGCAAACAGTCATCCATGATGGAGTGATTAGGAATCTCAGGTCCCCAAGGGCTGTCTATGGTCTTGTAGGAACTGGAGGCACCACCCTGTAAACTGTATTACCTTATTGGTTTGTGTACATGGAGAATGAACCTCTCCCCTCACCTCCCTTCCTCCTCTCTTTCTCCTCTCCTGCCTGACTGCCTGGCTGTCCATCTGTCTGTCTTTCTCTATTATTATGTCATTGCGCATAGTGTGTTTGGGCCTACCTCTCATCAGACCATTATTATGATTAGCTTGGAAGAGGATTGATCTCTAAATGCAGTTCAGCCACTCACACTAGATATCCATTGTTTGAGTATGTTGTAAATCAAAGAATGAAATCACTAAGTCAATGATTGTGATATGCCCATTTAGCCAATGATTTTGTCCAAAGCGATTACAGTCATGCGTGCATGCATTTTCATATGGGTGGTGGTCCCAGCTGTGATCAAACCAACAATCCTGGCACTGCAACCAACTGAGTCACAGAGGAATATTTTCTCCTTGAACCCCGTATAATGTCCTTTTTAAAGACAGGTGTGGTGTCTGGCTGTTTGGCCATATGTGTGCCTTGTAGCAGTCAGGCCAAAGGAGGTAGGAGTTGTGACTGAGCCTGACCCTCCCCTGTCCCTCTAGTCTACGCCTGTGTGCCAAATAGCACCATATTCCGTTTATAGTGCATTACTTTTGACTAGGGCCTATAGTGAAACCCATAGGGCTCTGTTCAAAGGTAGTGCACTATGTTGGGAATAGGGTGCCATTTGGGACGGAGACTATCCACTCTCCCTCTGGCTGCGTTCAGGAGCATGTGGATGCCCAACTAGCCGGCCAAAAGAAGAAGGGAGAAAAACATAAATACCCCGAATACATATTTTTTAATGACTCAGCTCAGAAAGCAAACTCATTCTGTAGAGCCTGGAGTGTTTGCTGACCTAAATCTTTCTTTTTATTTTTCTCCACTTTTTTGTTTTGCTGTTTAAAACCTTTCTTCATCTTGATTATAATGATGCAACTGGGAGATATCAACATTTGAGCTAAAAAACCTTGTTATTTTTGTAATTATTTTCCTCTTTCGCTCTCTCTTCCTCTTCAGTGGCTCAGCAATGAACGTGGCATACGGTGAAGAAGAGATGAGGGGCTTCTTGGACGAGGCTACTCAGGTGTCTCAGGTGATCCAGGGAACTTTATTATCTGTGTCCCGACTTGAACCCTATTCCCTATATAGTGCACTACTTTTAAACAGAGCCCATTGGGCCTTGGTCAAAAGTAGTGCACTACATAGGGACTAGTTTGAAATTTGGGATGCTACCTTTGTCTAATGTCTACTCACCTACTGTACACACACACACACACACACACACACACACACACACACACAGTTCCTCTGAGCTCAATCAGCTCGTGCCCCTCACTGGCACCTTCTCAGTATGGATGAGTGTAGTATGTTGGCTGTGGGGCAGAGCCGATTTTGTTGTTTACCTGTCTCTCTGCCCACACATACAAACACACTCCCTCTGGGTGCTGGTGGTCCACCTGGCCCCTCAACATGCCCTTGCCTGGGGCTGACAGAGCAGCCGGCCTCCCTGTCATGCTGCTCACACTAAACCAGTCCTGGTCATATGCACACACAAACACACACGTACACCTCCCCTTGCTTACTGTCAGCTAAGCAGCACTTCTCTAGCCAGGAGGAGGAGGAACAGCCCTCTGGCCTGTGACCTGAATACACATGGCCTGCCTGGCTTTTGACAGAACACAGCATCACACACCTGTCTCTCAGGGGCAGCACACACACATACCACTCACCACGCCAAGAGGAGCTCTACCACAGGAGGTTGGTGGCACCTTAATTGGGGAGGACGGGCTTGTGATAATGGCTGGAGTGGAATTGTATCAAATAGATCAAACATATGGTTTCCATGTGTTTGATGCCATTCTATTCACTCCGTTTCAGCCATTATTATGAGCCGTCCTGTCCTCAGCAGCCTCTAATGAGCTCTACTCTACTCACCATGCCCATCCGGCTAGCTGTACAAATCACATGTGTAACTGGTATAATAGTATGTATCAGTAAGCTGGGGAGTTGAGCTGGGCTGCTGTAGAATCCTAATATAAACAGGATGCAGCCCCCTATTCCAACATAGTGCAGCAGAGCACACTTCAAATGTGCATCCAAAATGGAATCCTATTCCCTATATAGTGCACTATTGTTGAGAGCCCTATAGACACAGATTGAAAGTAGAGCACTATATAGGGAATAGGTGCCATTTGAGAGTTAGATATCTGATGTTGTTATTTTTCCTACAGGAGCATCCAGTGGTCATCACCAAGTTCATCCGTGGAGCCAGAGAGGTGGAGGTGGATGCAGTGGCCAAGATGGGAAAAGTAAGCCAGTTTGATATGCCTCACACACCTCACATCATTATGCTATGTGCGCTGTATGCTATTTAGAAGACACTTGCTTTCAGTGCCTTGCAGTACAGTGAGTGCATGTGCATATTTTTCAATATGTGATTCCTGCTGGAATTGAACCCATGGCCTTTTTTGAACCCATTTTATCAACTGAGCCATACAGGACCTAGATGTGTGATCTCTCTGCCTCACGTGATGGAGCAGGTGGAACACGTGGGGGGCTTTTATAGGAGCTCTCCTCATCCCCCTCTTCCCTCCTCTCCTCTCTTATTTCCTGAATGAAGGGCAAGGTGAATGATTTGCTTCAGCAAGCAAAACACTCACAGGCTATATTACTTAGCATCACGTTTAGACTGTAATGAATTTAATCCGTTCTACATCAACATAGTATGTTTAATCCTAGTACTAAAGCAGTTTTGTACTTTTACCTTCACATTTGTCTCATTATATCTTCTTACATTCATGACTCAATCTTTAGTATGTGGATGTGACCTCTGGGGGAATTTAACCCCACGACCTTGCATTTGCTAGCTCCACGCTCTTACCAACTGAGCCACACTGGAGCATTACTCCACTCTGCTTTAATGTAGCATTTTATTCCTCCATTATATTACCTCAGTCTGATGAGGCCAAGTTCCAAATGGCACCCTATTTCCTACATGAGCACTACTAGGGCACTCATCAAAAGTAGGGCACATTTAGGAATTTAGGACACAACCTAAGTAAAGACTAGATAATTTCTCCCATCCTATCAGCAGAGAAACATATTACAGCTGCTCTTTGAAAGGAACAGAGGATTGGCAGATACATATCAGACAGATAGTGGAAATGGAATATATTCAATTGAAAGATGGGTGGGGGGACACAAATTTCAAAAATCCTGGGGTGTTTTGTAGGTTGTGTAAAGAGTACTGAAAAGTATTTTGGAGTCAATTAACCTTTTTTTATAGCATTCTGAGGCCAGTTCTTAAAAGAAACTGCATAATAATATTCTCCATTGACCTTAGATCCAATAAAGCCTTAGATTTGACCACTCTCTCACTCACATACTGTAGGAGGGAAGATAGACTGACACGAACATTGACATGAACACCTGCTGGGTGCTGACGAACGGTGGTGATCAAACATGTACAATGGCGCCGGAAGAAATGGCAGCTGTTTTACAGGCGCCTAACCGATTGTGCTATTATGTGTTTTTTTCCACTGTTTTTGTAACTTATTTTGTACATAATGTTTCTGCCACCGTATCTTACGGCAAAAAAGAGCTTCTGCATATCAGGACAGCGATGACTCACCTCGGATTAGACGAAGATGCACAGGATGTACTTCAGACACCCGACAAGGTCGAAATCCCCATCATTGGCAAGAGAAAGAGACGCAGGTATAGAGGACACAGGGCGGGGTGCCTTGTAAGGATCCGCCGACGGTGAGTG
Source organism: Salvelinus namaycush (assembly GCF_016432855.1). Taxonomy (NCBI): domain Eukaryota; kingdom Metazoa; phylum Chordata; class Actinopteri; order Salmoniformes; family Salmonidae; genus Salvelinus; species Salvelinus namaycush. Next base: position 24,439,864 of record NC_052319.1, on the reverse strand, counting down.
GGAAATCTGCCCTTACCATCAATATTACTTGCCAACGTACAATCATTGGACAATAAATTAGGCAAGGTACGATCACGAATATCCTACCAACGGGACATCAAAAACTGTAATATCTTATGTTTCACCGAATCGTAGCTGAATGACGACATGGAAAACATTCAGCTAGAGGGATATACGCTGCACCGGCTAGACCGAACAACACACTCCGGAGTGTACATTTGTAAACAGCTGGTGCACAAAATCTAAGGAAGTCTCTAGATTTTGCTCGCCTGAAGTAGAGTATCTTATGATAAGCTGTAGGCCACACTACTTGCCTAGAGAGTTTTCATCTATTATTTTCGTGGCTGTTTATTTACCACCACAGACGGACGCTGGCGCTAAGACCGCACTGAGTCAGCTGTATAAGGAAATAAGCAAACAGGAAACCACTCACCCAGAGGTGGCGCTCCTAGTGGCCAGGGACTTTAATGCCCTCCTGTACTCCCTGTTCACCCACGACTGCATGGCCAGGCACGACTCCAACACCATCATTAAGTTTGCAGATGACGCAACAGTGGTAGGCCTGATCAACGACGAGACAGCCTATAGGGAGGAGGTCAGAGACCTGGCCGGGTGGTGCCAGAATAACAACTTATCCCTCAACGTAATCAAGACAAAGGAGATGATTGTGGACTACATGAAAAGGAGGACCGAGCACGCCCCCATTCTCATCGACAGGATTGTAGTGGAGCAGGTTGAGAGCTTCAATTTCCTTGGTGTCCACATCACCAACAAACTATCATGGTCCAAACACACCAAGACAGTTGTGAAGAGGGCACGACAAGACCTATTCCCCCCAGGAGACTGAAAAGATTTGGCATGGGTCCTCAGTTCCTCAAAAGGTTCTACAGCTGCAACATCGAGAGCATCCTGACTAGTTGCATCTCTGCCTGGTACGGCAGAGATGGCCTTTTTTTTTTTTTTTACATTTTAGAGTGGCCTTTTGTTGTTTACAGCACAAGGTGCATCTGTGTAATGAATATGCTGTTTAATCAGCTTCTTGATATGCCACACCTGTCGGGTGGATGGATTATCTTGGAAAAGGAGAAATGCTCACTGACAGGGATGTAAATTAATTTAAGCACAACATTTCTGAGAAATAAGCTTTTTTTGCAAATGGAACATTTCTGCTCCTTAAACATGGAACCAACACTACATGTTGATTTTATATTTTTGTTCGGTAAAGAAAATAATTAAACTAAATAATGAGGATTTCTATCAGCCTAATCGAGGTGTAGAGTACATGTCACATTCCAATGTTCATTCCAGTGGCATAATGCCAGGAGCCGCTTGTGGATTTGACAGCTCTAAAGCAGTTCCACCTCCGACATCGCGAAAACAACCGCTTAAGAGGCCTTATTAGAAATGTCAAAGCTAGGGATTGGTTAAGAAGTTAACATGGTGCCAGGGAGATGGGTATGGGTATATAAGCCTTAGTTAAACCTGAATAGCTCATCATTATTCCCTTAGTTTCATGTGTCTAAATTGGATCTGTCATTGTAATATTTTAATGTTGAAACATGATTAAGAAAAAAAGCCACACATGGATGGATCCGATGCAATACATTTAATGAATATCGAAGTTTTGACCGCTAAGCTGCGCTTATATATGATTGAGACCCTGTATGGACATGTTTAGATTTCTGATTGTAGCCTAAATCCTAACAACTATCAAGGAAAGAGTAGTCATATGTTCTATATACATGGTAATCTTCTTCTCCTCTCCCTTTTTTTCTCTTTTGTTTATCTCCCTCTTTGTTTCAGTCTGTGTCTTTTAGACAAAAACTAGCATACAGATGAGTCCATCAAACAACATTACTGCCACGTTCGTTATAAGGATCGGACCAAGGCGCAGCGTGGTATGCGTACATTTTTATTTATTTAAAGAATGAACACTGAACAAAATAACAAAACGAACCGTGAAGCTATACAAACGAGTGCTGACAGGCAACTACACATAGACAAGATCCCACAACAGAAAGTGGGAAACAGGGCTGCCTAAATATGATCCCCAATCAGAGATAACGATAAACAGCTGTCTCTGATTGGGAACCATATCAGGCCAACATAGAAATACAAAACCCCTAGACCTACAACAACCCTAGACATACAAAACCCTAGACATACAAAACAATAGACATACAACACTAGAGTACCCACCCTAGTCACACCCTGACCTAACCAAAATATATAGAAAACAGATAACTAAGGTCAGGGCGTGACAATTACTTGCATAATTTCTGATCCCACTTTTTTTACTCTACCACCCCCTCCTCTGGTTGGAGGACCTGGTGTAAAACATAAACATTACATATACATTACCAGTCAAAAGTTTGGAAAAACGTGCTCATTCAAGGGTTTTTCTTAATTTTTTACTATTCTCTACGTTGTAGAATAATAGTGGACATCAAAACTATGAAATAACACATATGGAATCATGTAGTAACCAAAAAGTGTTAAACAAATCAAACTATATATTTTATATTTTAGATCTTCAAAGTGCCACCCTTTGCCTTGATGACAGCTTTTCCAACAATCTTGATGGAGTTCCCACATACAGTTAAAGTCGGAAGTTTACATACACTTAGGTTAGAGTCATTAAAACTCATTTTTCAACCACTCCACACATTTCTTGTTAACAAACTATAGTTTTTGCAAGTCGGTTAGGACATCTAATTTGTGCATGACACAAGTAATTTTTCCAACAATTGTTTACAGATTATTTCACTTATAATTCACTGTATCACAATTCCAGTGGGTCAGAGGTTTACATACACTAAGTTGACTGTGCCTTTAAACAGCTTGGAAAATTCCAGACAATTATGTCATGGCTTTAGAAGCTTCTGATAGGCTAATTTGACATTGTTTGAGTCATTTGGAGGTGTACCTGTGGATGTATTTCAAGGTCTACCTTCAAACTCAGTGCCTCTTTGCTTGACATCATGGGAAAATCAAAAGAAATCAGCCAAGACTTCAGAAAAAGAATTGTAGACCTCCACAAGTCCGGTCCATCATTGGGAGCAATTTCCAAATGCCTGAAGGTACCACATTCATCTGTACAAACAATAGTATGCAAGTATAAACACCGTGGGACCACGCAGCCGTCATACAGCTCAGGAAGGAGATGCGTTCTGTCTCCTAGAGATGAACGTACTTTGGACTTTCTTTAGGGTGTTTTTAACATAATTCTTCAATAATGTTCCAACCGGAGTATTCCTGTGTCTTCAGAATTGCGATGGAACAGAGCTCGCTCACGTGAACACGCATGGTCAGAGCATGGTCACCTCATGGCAGACCTTTCTCATTCCTCTCTCCTTCGGCCTCACTAAACAGTAGAGGCATCAAACAAGGTTCTAACGACTGTTGACATCTAGTGGAAGCCTTAGGAAGTGCAACATTACCAATATCCCACTGTATCTTCAATAGGAGCTGAGTTGAAAATCGACCAACCTCAGATTTCGCACTTCCTGGTTGGATTTTTTCTCAGGTTTTTGCCTGCCTGATGAGTTCTGTTATACTCACAGACGTCATTCAAACATTTTTAGAAATTTCAGAGTGTTTTCTATCCAAATATACTAATAATATGCATATTCTAGCTTTTATGGCTTTGTAGCAGGCCGTTTACTCTGGGCATGCTTTTCATCCGGACGTGAAAATACTGCCCCCTACCCCAAAGAAGTTAATTGAAATGCATTCCAGGTGACTACCTCATGATGCTGGTTGAGAGAATGCCAAGAGTGTGCAAAGCTGTCATCAAGGCAAAGGGTGGCTACTTTGAAGAATCCAAAATATAAAATATATTTGGATTTGTTTAACACTTTTTTGGTTACTACATGATTCCATTTGTGTTATTTCATAGTTTTGATGTCTTCACTATTCTACAATGTAGAAAATAGAAAAAATAAAGAAAAACCCTTGAATGAGTAGGTGTGTACAAACTTTTGACTGGTACTGTACACTGAACAAAATATAGACGCAACATGTAAAGAGTTTGTCCCATGTTTCATGTGCTGAAATAAAAGATCCCAGAAATTGTTCCATACGTACAAAAGATTTTGCACACAAATTAGTTTACATCCCTGTCAGTGAGCATTTCTCCTTTTTTGTGCTGTTACAACAAAAGGTTGCCCTAAAATGTGCAGTTTTGTCACACAACACAATGCCACTGATGTCTCAAGTTTTGAGGGAGCGTGCAATTGGCATGCTGACTGCAGAAATGTCCACCAGAGCTGTTGCCAGAGAATTGAATATTCATTTCTCTACCATAACCATAATTATTTTTAGAGAATTTGTCAGTACGTCAAACCGGCCTCACAACTGCAAACCACGTGTAACCACGCCAGCCCAGGACTTCCACATCCAGCTTCTTCACTTCTTCATCTGCGAGCTTGTCGTTCTCACCAGGGTTTTGACCTGACTACAGTTTGGCGTCGTAACCTACTGCAGTGGGCAAATGCTCACCTTCGATGGCCACTGGCAGGCAGGAGAATTGTGCTCTTCACAGATGAATCACAGTTTCAACTGTACTGAGCAGATGGCAGATAGCGTGTAAGGAGACATTTGTGCGAGCGGTTTGCTGATGTGAACAGAGTGCCCCATGGTGGGGTTATGGTATGGGTGGGTAGGTAGGTAGGCATAAGCTACGGATAACGAACACAATGGCATTTTATTGATGGCAATTTGAATGCACAGAGATACTGTGACGAGATCCTGAGGCCCACTTTCGTGCCATTCATCCGCCTCCATCATTTCATGTTTCAGCACGGCCCCATGTCGCAAGGATCTGTACACAATTCCTGTAAGCTGAAAATGTCCCTGTTCTTCCATGGCCTGCATACTGTTTGGGATGCTTTGGTTCGACGTGTACGACAGCGTGTTCAAGTTCCCACCTATATCCAGCAACTTTGCACAGCCATTGAAGAGGAGTGAGACAACATTCCACAGGCAACAATCAACAGCCTGATCAACTCTATGCGAAGGAGATATGTTGCATTGCATGAGGCAACTCACTGCCCATACTTTTTTTAAAAGGTATCTGTGACCAACAGATGCATATCTGTATTCCCAGTCATGGTTCTATAGCTGCACCATCAAGAGAATCCTGTCCGGTTGCATCACCGCCTGGTATGGCAACTGCTCGGCATCTGAGCGTCAGGCTGCTAAAGAGAGCAGCCATCCAAGACCTTTATAATAGGCGGTGTCAGAGGAAAGCCCATAAAATTGTCAGAGACTCCAGTCACCCAAGTTATAGACTGTTTTCTCTGCTACCGCACGGCAAGCGGTACCGGAGCGCCAAGTCTAGGACCAAAATGCTCTTCAACAGCTTCTACCCCCAAGCCATAAGACTGCTGAACAATTCATAAAATTGCCACCGGACAACTTACATTAAACCCCCCCTCCCTTTTGTACACTGCTGCTACTCGCTGTTTATTTGTTATCTATGCATTGTCACTTCACCCCCACCTACATGTACAGATTACCGCAACTAGCCTGTACCCCAGCAGACTGACTCGGTACCGTTGTCCCCTGTATAGAACCTCGTTATTCTTATTGTGTTTACTTTTTGTTATTACTTTTTATTTTAGTCTACTTGGTAAATATTTTCTTCTTGAACTGCAGTATTGGTTAAGGGCTTGTAAGTAAGCATTTCACATTAAAGTCTACACTTGTTGTATTTGGCGCATGTGACAAATTAAAGTTTGATTTGACAATGCTGGGGGAAAAGGCCCCAAAAAACTATACAAACAACACTGTTTCACGATGCGTCAGTGACATGGCAGGAGATGTTTTGAAACAATTACTGCTTCGCATACAATCCTGTGAATTCTATGCGTTACAGATGGATGAGTCAAAAGACGTGGCAGGCCTGGCACAGCTCCTGGTATATGTCCATTACGTTTATAGGGTGTCAATTAAGGAAGACATCCTCTTTTGCAAACCACTGGAAACCAGGACAATAGGAGAGGATATGTTTAAAGTACTGGACTGCTTTGTGACATCACATGGACTTTGGTGGTCAAGATATGTTGGTATCTGTACCGATGGCGCAAAAGCCATGACAGGGAGACATTGTGGAGTGCAAGCAGTTGCTCCCGACGCCACTTGGGTACACTGCAGCATCCACCGAGAGGCTCTTGCTGCCAAGGGAATGCCTGACAGCTTGAAAGACGTTTTGGACACTACAGTGAAAATGGTTAATTTTGTTAAAGCAAGGCCCCAGAACTCTTGTGTATTTTCTGCACTATGCAATTATATGGGCAGCGCAATTACGCAGGTACTTTCCTGAAACGGACGACACAAACAACTGGATTCGTTATCCCTTTCATGCCCTGCCTCCAGTCCACTTACTGATATCTGAACAGAAGAGCCTCATCTAAATTGCAACGAGCGGTTCTGTGAAAATTGAATTTAATCAGAAGCCACTGCCAGATTTCTAGATTGGGCTGCGCTCAGAGTATCCTGCCTGGAAAATCGCGCTGTTAAGACACTGATGCCCTTTGCAACCACGTACCTATGTGAGAGTGGATTCTCTAGCATGAAAACTAAATACAGGCACAGACTGTGTATGGAAAATTATTTAAGACTGAGACTCTCCAATACCATCCAACATTGCAGAGTTATGTAAATCCTTTCAAGCACACCCTTCTCATTAACCTGTGGTGAGTTATTCACAATTTTCAATGAACAAATAAGGTTTTATATGTAAGATGGTTAAATAAAGAGCAAAATGATTGATTATTATGATTTGTGCCCTCGTCCTATAAGAGTTCTTTGTCACTTCCCACCACCCGGGTTGTGACAAAACACTCATTCTTATGTTTAATAAATGTATCGTGTGTGTGTGTGTGTGTGTGTGTGTGTGTGTGTGTGTGTGTGTGTGTGTGTGTGTGTGGCAGGCTTACACTGATGGCAAAAAAAAAACATTTGAGTGTGCGCTGACCCTGGTGCTTTAGGGGGTACGCAGCTGGAGGTTGAATGTTTGCAGCTGGAGGTTGAAGGGGTACGGGACTATAAAAAGTTTGGCAACCACTGTTTAGAGAGAGACCCAATCTGTAATATAGTACACTTACCATAGTTAGGTTTTACCCAGAGAAATTTGATAAATTATCCAGGTCCTCAATAAGGCCCTTCAAGGTTGAAGGACTCAAGAGAACTTGAATCATTTAGTCCCTTAATGTTATCATCAGACTTTTATCGCTAACACTTCAAAGGCCATAATAAATAGGTATGGTGATAAAGGGCAACCTTGTTTTACACCTCTTGACAGCTCAAAACTTTCAGAGAAGTATCCGTTGTTAATTATTTTACATAAAGGGTTGTTGTACATTACTTTTACCCATCTTATGAGAGATTCTCCAAAGTTAAAAAAATCCAGGCACTCATAAACAGATTCTAGGCATACTGTATCAAAGGATTTCTCAAAATATGCTATAAAGATTATATCTGGTTTCCTTGTATTCTGTATTTCAGTCTGTCTGTCTTCTTCTCTTTTTCCTCACACATTACAGATCCATCCATTGACTGAATGCCAAATAGGTCTCATTATTCAGTGTGTGCGTGTGTGCATGCGTGCGTGTGCTCTTCATATGCCTTCCCCCGTATTAACTACAGGCTTTATCTAGAGTGTGTGTTCCTCCAGGATTGTGTGTGTTCGCCTGTGTGCCGCTGTGTGTGTGTGTGTGTATGTGTGTTCATCAATTAGTGTGTTGCTAATGAGTGCTGCAGTTATCGGGGGTTTAATATGTACTAACGACAACGCAGTTCATTGAAACACTACTCCCTTTTGATTGGTGGGAAGGGGAAGGGGTGGGAGAGTTAAGTGTAGCGTACCAAATGGCCTTTGACCAGGGCCCTTTCAGCAATTCATCCATTTAAGGTTTTATATTAACGTATATTACCTGCTATCAATTATATAGTTTATCTATTGATGAATTCCTTTGTACACTTTTGTGTGAAAAGGGCTGCTTATCGTGATGACTTGAAATAATAGTGTTACTTTTGCATATATAGTGTATGTATGTGGACACCCCTTCAAATGAGTGGATTCAGCTATTACTGAAGAGCTCAGTGACTTTCAATATGGCACAGTCATAGGATGCCACCTTTCCAACAAGTCAGTTTGTCAAATTTTTACCCTGCTAGAGTTGCCCCGGTCAACTGCAAGTAATGTTATTGTGAAGTAGAAATGTCTAGGACCAACAACGGTAGGCCACACAAGCTCACAGAACGGGACCACCGAGTGCTGAAGTGCGTAAAAATTGTCTATCCTCGGTTGCAACACTCACTACCTAGTTCCAAACTGCCTCAGGAATAGGGCTGTTGCAGTGACCGTATTACTGCCACCAGCGGTCACGAGTCATGAACGCAGTCAAATTCCACATTACCGTTTTTCCACGGTAATTAGGCTTCTCCAAGCTCTCTTGCTGCTGCTGGTCATTAGTAGCCTACCACCTTGCTAACTGCCTGGTACTCAGCACTCTATTGTCCCTCTAATCACTCTGACATCAATGCAAATGTATTAGAAAATCTAATCAAACACTTCATGAGAGCCCGTGAGCTCATGTTGCGCAACATTTCTATAGGCTATGCAATTGCCGGAGAAAACACAGTGATGGCCGCTAATAAAAATATGTGGATCCCATCAGATTTCTATAGGCTAGGCTTACTATACTTATTTCTCAACTTTCCTAATATTAAGCACATTGTTTAGCTTTACAACAGAAGTATAGCCTACCTGGCTGGCATGAAAATGAACCACGGGGAATGCATCCTCCATTCCTATGTATTTTCTCCGGCTGCCCCTGTTTCGATAGAGTTGCATGATAATGGTCCATTCTAAATGAAAACAAATGTCACACATATATATTATTTAGTATATGTTAAGATACGATTAAATCAAGAATAGTCTGATGGGTGACAATATTAGCCTATCACTTGATATATATATCACTTTTGAATGATGCCCAGCATAAGAAACAATGCCTTTTTTTTATCATAGGCGCTACTTTTTCTAATCATAGTCGCACACCTCATGTAGCCAGCCCATGGGCCTATATGTTTTAATAGGGTTTGTATCACGACTAAAGTGGCCAAATATCTTCTTAAAATTAAGCACATTTATCCGTTTTACAAGGGGTGTAGAGCCTAACTGGCATATGTAAGCAGTTTGTGAGTTTCAAGTTTGGGAGAGATAATTTTCACCATAAAAATGGAACATTTGCGCTTATAGCCAACTACCATGTGCACATTGCTGCGCTTATAATGTGAAGAAATAGCCTACTAGTTTAACAACATTTTAAGATAAATGTTCTGAGCGTTAGCCACATTGCATAAAAACTTTTTTTTTATGCTAGTGGTTGTAATAATTTGGGATCTATCGCATCCTACTACTATCCCAGACTATGTTTGGCGTATTTATTTATCACACAGAATAGAATAGGTTGACTTTTGTACTATGGGGGGATAAAAGATTGACAAGGCTAGTGCTTTTGCTGTTCGTAAGGCCTATTCATTTTGTTGGCTGACGAAAAGTAAATGTGGTCAGTTCTTCCAATATCTTCAATATGCACCTTGGAATTGGATAAGGACACGCACAGTTGTGTCCCCGATGTGTATGTCTTCACTTGTAGCCTGTGAGAAAGACCCAATCACGTGATGGAGAGCCATGTGAATGAGAGGCGATTCGGGTTGCGCAGCACACTCAGGGAGAAGGGCACAATGCAGCACTCCGGGCCGCAAAAGGCATGGATTTTTTTTAGGGTGCATTACGGCCACAAAGGGTATGCCGCCGTGAAATTCGAGGCATTATCAAGTGCTTGTCAAATTGTGAATGAGAGACTATTGTAGTATGTATAGCCTGCGTAAAAAGGAAAGCAGAGCTCATTCCTTTCAAGTGACTTTTTTCAAATCATCATTAGTCTCATTGTGCAGCCTTACAATGTATTAAAAATCAAAACATATAGCCCAACGTTTGTAGAACAACTAAAGTTACATTAATAACTCTAAATTAAGCATAAAGGAGTACCTGTTTCTCTGTTAACCGCTCAACACAGAATAGCCGCATGTCCGCACTCCCTCAAATCATTGAGAAAATATTTATATTTTATTCAGCTTTGTTCAATTGTATTCTTCATACTATAAAATAATGCCACGGAATTATAAGCAAATGTTGTCTGCTAAATGAACTAGTGTAGCCCACAGCCATTTGGCATAGCCACATCAGGACCTAACATAAGGACAGCTCGTGTATGCTATGAATATAATGCTATGTATTCTTTTCTTCTGAAATAAACAACATTTTCTTCATATCATGCTTCTTTAGACTTGTCTAAAATAAATAATGGATTTATTGTGAAGGTAGGCTATAGGTAGGCTATATTACATGGATTTATTAGACTTTTTAAATGGCTGGTAGCTATGTGTGGAAGCCAGGAGTTGCTAAATGTGTTTATGTTAATTAACAGTCAATTACCGTGAGACCGACAGTTATGTGCTTGACAATCACCAGCTGACGAAATTTTGTGACCACCACTGCCCTATTCTGGAAGCAACGTCAGCACAATAACTTCGTTGAGAGCTTCATGAAAAAGCAGACTGCGGGCCAGTCCTAAGCGCCCAAACTCACCAATGCTCTTGTGGCTGAAACAACACAGAATAAAACAATTAATAAGACTCATTATGGTAGTGACTGCCCATTACTGCTTATCACTTGTTAACCATAATTTATTTCAATTACTTTAATAAAATATTTAAGTTGTTGTCTGTAATATATTACATTTGTTTTATTTGATGAATTTATTATTTAATTCAAAGTCATCATCTCTATAGTTTTGCTGCCTTTGCTGTCTGACAAAATCCCTATTTTTAGCAGTTCTTCAAAGTAAATAAGGCATACTTTTATAATATATGCCATTTAGCAGTCACTTTTATCCAAAGCGACTTAGTCATGCCTGCATACATTTATACATTAGTTATACATGTATGACTTCATGTATTTTCAGGTAAAGATACCTCCCTCTCGGTTGTCACTAGTTACCACAGCCACATAGTCATAAGGCCTGCATATTTCTACAATTTATCTTCTTAAAATGTGATTTTAAACCTAACCCTAACCTTAACCACACTGCTAACCTTATGCTTAACCCCAACTTTAAATTAAGAACAAAAAGCAATTTTTACGATATGGACAATTTTAACTTTGTGGTTGTGGTAACTAGTGGAAACCCTCCCTCTCTGTGACTGCCCCACACAGACCGGACAAGGAAGCGCGCAATGGATTGCAGTTAATTACCAAATTTTTTGTGCTAAACTATGTAGAATATTGGCCTGTTGGAAACTACAACTCCCTACTATATTGCACAGTTCGGGCTTGATCTGAGTTCTGTCTAGAGAAACTGTGCATTGATCTCACAGAACCCCCCCCCCCCCCCGAACAAAATTGAATTCAAATAATTGAACCAACGTTGATCAATTAGTTGTTTAAAAAACGGAAAATAATAATTTTATGTTAATCGCTCATTACTAGTTATAACCTCTTCTCAGGTGCTATGCCATGCTATAACAGAGCATGTGGAGGATGCTGGGGTCCACTCTGGAGATGCCACCCTCATGCTACCTACCCAGAGCATCAGCCAGGGGGCCCTAGAGAAGGTCAGTGTGTGTGTGTGCGTATCATGCTGTTTTTTTACCCACCTACTAGGGGCTGACTCACTCAAAATATGTCTCACATCAATCATGAAAGTGTGCATCGTTATGAAAAGTTTCCACATTTTATTTGTTAGACTGTTAGTCTGTTGGCCTGCCTATATTTAGGATCACTGACTCCTGACAGGGAATTCATTATTAGGCTGTGGTTTATATTTATTTTTCACTACTGAAATCTATTGCCCAGGCTGTGAATATGTAAATAATTTATACTGAGTTATAGGTTCGTCTTTGATGGAAGCTTCATATTTACTATTTGTCCTCCATTACTCTCAGGTGAAGAGTGCCACACGGAAAATTGCTAAGGCGTTTGAGATCTCTGGTCCGTTCAATACTCAGTTCCTAGTGAAAGGCAACGATGTCATGGTAAGTTTGTGTGTGTGTGCGTGTGTGACGCATGACGGAATACGTTAGAGAAAGCTATAAATGATCACTTGACGTTTTCACAGTCGTAAAAAATAAAATGCAATTTGGTCATGAATTGAAATACAGAATCTCGGTGTGGTGGTCACAGTGAATTCCAAAGATGAAAAGATGGATACAGTGCCTTCAGAAAGTATTCATACCCCGTGACTTAATCTACATTTTGTTGTTAACAGCCTGAATTCTCAGCCATCTACACACAATACCCAATAATGACAAAGTTAAAACATGTTTTTAGAAATGTTTGATCGTTTATTGAAAATGAAATACAGAATTATGTCATTTACGTATTCACACCCCTCAGTCAATACATGTTAGAATCACCTTTGGCAGCGATCTTTCTGGGTAAGTCTGTTAAGAGCTTTGCACACCTGGATTGTACAATATTTGCAAATTTTTCTCTTAAAAATTCTTCAAGCTCTGTCAAGTTGATTGTTGATCATTGCTAGACAGCCATTTTCAACTCTTGCCATAGATCTTCAAACCGATTTAAGTCAAAACTGTAACTAGGCCACTCAGGAACATTTCAATGTCATCTTGGTAAGCAACTCCAGTGTATATTTGGCCTTGTGTTTTAGGTTATTGTCCTGCTGAAAGGTGAATTTATCTCCCAGTGTCTGTTGGAAAGCCTGAACCAGGTTTTCCTCTAGAATATAATAAAATGCAAATTAATTACTTAAAAATCATACAATGTGATTTTCTGGATTTTAGATTTTTTAGATTCCGTCTCTCACAGTTGAAGTGTACCTATGATAAAAAATTTGTAAGTAATGCTTTGTAAGTAGGAAAACCTGCAAAATCGGCAGTGTATCAAATACTTGTTCTCCCCACTGTATATAACATCACTAAAATCTAAAACCGACAGTAATGTACATCGTACCAGCTTCTTCCTGGCCTCAAAAGAAAAACAAGCCTTATGCCGGTAATACAATCCTATTTTCAGCTTGAGCTTCCTTATCAAGTTCTCTACATGCACAGTGAAGCTCAGCTTATCATCAACCCACACACCCAAATATTTGTACACTTTAACTTGCTCTATAGTATGTCCAGCCAATGTAGCAATGGCATGATTTGTAACATGCCTGGCATTTGAAAATACCATGCATTTTGTTTTACACAAATTTAGAATCAGCTTTAAATCATACAGATTATGTTAAATGCTCTTTGGGCATTTTCAAAAGCTAAAGATAAACTACTACCACTTGAATAAAGAACAGTATAAAAATGAACATCCGCTGTTTCAATAAGATCCCCAATGTTGTTGATATACAAAATGAACAACAGTGGGCCCAAAATAGAACCTTGCGGAACACCTGAGCACACCTCTATGGACTCAGATTTACAACCATCCGCCATTACACATTGTGTACGATTTGATAGGTAATCTAGAGCATGACCAGTAATTCCATAACATTTTAACCTTTGCACTAACACAGCATGGTCCACGGTGTCAAAAGTCTTTGACAAATCAATAAAAACAGACACACAATGTAACTTCTTATCAAGAGCACAGTGCATGTCATTTAAAACCTTCAATGTTGCAGAAACAGTGCTGTGGCCAGACCTAAAACCTGATTGCATTCCATTTAAGATGTTGTTTTCTTGGAAGTAGGTCTTTAGCTGCCTACTAACTAAGGACTCCAGTACCTTTGACAGTAAAGACAATTTTGATATGGGTCAATAGTTGTCAAGTAGTGAAGGATCTCCACCTTTCAGGAGAGGCAGTACAAAAGCAGATTTCCATAACTTGGGGATTTTCTTAACATCAAGCGTAAGGTTAAAAATACATGTTGAGGAGCAATGATGTCTGCGGCTAGGTGTAGAAGGCGGGGGTCTAGTTCATCAGGGCCAGGTTTTTTTTTTTTAATCAATTTCTTTCAGGGCTTTACACACTTCTGAAACAGAGAAGGATGAAAAGGAGAACCTGGTGAAGGAGTGCACAGGGGTGTCAGGTAAATTTATAGGAGGCTCAATTATACCTTTGACCTTTTCAAATAAACTGCCTGCATCTAAAAAATGCTGGTTCAAGGCTTTCAGAATGGAGGTTCTCTCAGTTACAATCTGTGTGTCGACCAACAATTGTTTAGGAAGCTGTGTATCTTTTCTGCACTCCAAACCTTTCACTACTTGCCAAAATTTGGATGGATTATTTACATTTTGTGAAGTAGATTTCAGGTAGTGGTCTGCTTTCAATTTACGGATCATAGCCACACCCATATTTCGAAGACGTTTAAAAGCCATCCAATCATCTGCCAAACCAGTCCCTCTTGCTTTAGCCCACATAGCATTTCGTTCCCTTATGATTTTTGTAAGTCCCTTAGTAAACCAAGGGTTCTCTCTCTCTCTCTGTTCTCTCTGTATGCAATAGGGGCATGCCTATTGCATACATCCTGGAATGCGTTGTGGAAGTAAGAAAAGGCTAGTTCAACATCAGGGATTAATTCCATTCTATTTCATTCAATGCTAGATACATCATAAAAAACCTTGAATATCAAACCGCTTCCATTTAGCAGACACCCTTATCCAGAGCGACTTACAGGAGCAATTAGTGCCTCGCTCAAGGGCACATCAACAGATTTTTTTACCTTGTCGGCTTGAGAATTTGACCCAGCGACGTTTCGGTTACTGGCCCAACACTCCTAACCGCTCTTAACCACAAGTTCCATTGCTTTATGGGTTTTCAATTCTCCTTGACTGTCTAGCTTTTATTTTGGTTATCAGAGACTATATTATAAAAAAATAAATAGGTCCATTATCTTTTCTAAAAACCTGTTTTCGCTTTGTCATTATGGGGTATTGTGTGTAGATAAGGATTTTAATTTATTTAATCAATTAGAATAAGGCTGTAACGTAACAAAATGTGGATACAGTCAGGGGGTCTGAATACTTTCTGAATGCACTGTATATGGTTTACACTGAAAGCGTTTTTCCATCCCAAAAATGATTTATTTATGTATTTTATTTTTTACACTGGATTTAGGCGACTTGGGAAAAAAGCTTAGGCAGATTAAAATGGCAGAAAAATCCCAGATTGGGATCATAGTTTCTTTCTTGAAATGTTATCTTATGCTTTCGATAAGCATGTAAAAGCAACAAAAATAAAACGTTAAGACGAGACGTGACGTAATACTCTTTTCACAGCACAGTATAGTGCACTATAGCAGTTTTCCCCAAACTCTGTCCTGGGGCCCCCGCTGGGTGCACATTTTGGGTTTTACCCTAGTACTACACAGTTGATTCAAATAATCAAAGGTTGATGATGATTTGGTTATTTGAATCACACTACATAGTGTGGAAATAGTTACTTTAAAGGACACATCATTCAATTAATCAATTAAATTGAGCCTTTTTTACAGTTGCCACTAAGTGCTTAACGGTAATAGTAACTCGGCCCATCCTCCTCCAACTGTACTGGTTTAGAATGAAAATGTCAGCAAGTGACAATTAATGTGTGTGTGTGTTCCTCCCTGCCAGGTGATAGAGTGTAACCTGCGAGCATCCCGCTCCTTCCCCTTCGTGTCTAAGACCATCGGTGTGGACTTCATTAGTGTGGCTACACGGGTCATGGTGGGTGAACCCCAGGATGAGGCTGCTCTGCCCTCTCTGGAGAACCCCATCATCCCTGTTGACTATGTGGGAATCAAGGTGAGGCTCTGTGACTACAGGGCTCTGTCCCAATATCCACACTAGCACACTACTTAGAATAAAAGTTTAAATCCAGGTCATGTGACAACCTAAACACAGGGACCTTCCAATGAATATGGGGTGGAAAGGAGACACTCGCTCTCGAGTGGCGCAGCGGTCTAAGGCACTGCATCTCAGTGCAAGAGGCGTCACTACAGTCCCCGGTTCGAATCCAGCCTGTATCACATCCGGCTGTGATTGGAAGTCCCATAGAGCGGCGCACAATTGGCACAGCGTTGTCTTGGTTTGGCCGCCATTGTAAATAATAATTTGTTCTTAACTGACTTGCCTAGTTAAATAAAGGTTAACTACATCTCTGTAGTTTAGTGCTGAATTGCCTAGACCCTAAGGATGCTTCCCAAATGGCACCCAGCCTATTCCCTGTATAGTGGACCCAATGGGCTCTGGTCAAAAGTAGTGCACTTGTATAGGGAATAAGCTGCCATGGTTAAAAATAGTGCACTATATATGTAATAGGGTGCCATTTAAGACTTGTTAAGTGTTATGGCAAGGACCTAAAACTACATTTTTTGTCTACCAGCCACTGTAGCAGGTAGATATAATAATCTAGGGGCCACCCAGATTTTTTACGAGCCAAAATATTTTCTCATTAATTACACCAAAAAACACAAAACAAAGTGGATGAGACTGCTTAGTAATGTTTCTCAAACAAGGAATGTATTACTAGTAAGAAGTAATGTGATATTTGAAATTGTGTTTTTTACATTGGTTAAAAGTAGAGATTCAGAGCTAGAAAATTGTATATCATAGACTGCAGTTAAGGAACAATGGGAAAGTAATTTTGCTTTGAAAGTTGATAAACTTGTAACCCCACTTTTGAGAAAATGGCCCTTGAATGTTTTGGTAAACCTACTGGAGAGCTCTTCTTTGTCTACACCCATTCAGCATCGTTCACACCCGCTTAAGCCTTAGCCCCACCCATCTCTTTAAGGATTCACATGTGAGGCCATGTGGTAAACACGCTATATCAAATAAAATGTATGTTTATTTGTCACATGCACAGGATACAGAAGGTGTAAACGGTACAGCGATAGTACTTGCATAGTAGCGATATCAAAAACAGTGTGTCCAGATAAAAATATTTGAGCGTTATTAGATGACGCTTACCTGACACACTTGTGTGTTTCCTTCATGTGGAGGAAATGCTATAACCACCCCTCACCCACATCTAGCTAAGTGGATGTGTCACTATTGTCTAGGCATGCACTCTTACTCGTATACATGGATGGACGCTTCACGGCAGACTGGAACCATTTAACTCCATTTTGTTTGTAGCTACATCTTGTTTGACCAGCCTTGTGTCAAGTCACTCCGGTTCACACTGACCGTGGCGTGTGCAGAAAGTAGCCCATCACTTTATCCTACTGCTCTGTCGATAGCGCCTGCTAAATTCAGGGCATCAAATGTTGTTGAGAAAAGTAGCAAAACGTTTGTAGTTCTCGATGGCTAACATATCTTTCAAAAACGTCAAGGTAGAAAGGGCTATCAACACATACTGAACAGCTCACGTTATAGACAGAAGCGTGCTACATCACAGTTCAATCCAAACTCATCTCCCGGAATGTCCAGACCATACATTATCTCAGCCAATCATGGCTAGTGGGAAGGTTCCTGTTTTTTTCCATGGCTAAACCAACTAGGCTTGTAATTTAAAATGTTTATTAGTATTTATGGATGGAATACAAGTTTGTTATTAAGGCACATGAAAGTTCACATGTTCCAGAAGGCATTTCTGAGAAAAAAAATGTATTTTGATTTTTAAAAATGATTTACGTTTAATGCTGCTCCTGTGAAGTAGTGACGTGCGACATACGCCTAGTTTCCTGAAACGAGTCACACATTGTTCAATTTAATGTAATATTTTGTGACCTGAGTCTTTTAACCAAAATATCACAGATGAGACGACAATGTTCAGCTGCCCCTTTAACATTACCGTTGTCATGACTCTCTCCTTGATGAGGATCAAAGGTGCCATATCAGCTTGGCACATGGCTGACAGATAGGGGGGGCTGGTTTTATGACTTAACTTCTCTGCGCTACGGATCCCTTTTACGGGATCATTTTCCTAAACAACCGCTGAATTGCAGGGCGCAAAATATTACAAAAAATATTTATAATCATGCAATCACAAGTGAAATATACCAAAACACAGCTTAGCTTGTTGTTAATCCACCTATCTTGTCAGATTGTGAAAATATGCTTTGCAGCGAAAGAAATCCAAGCTTTTGTGAGTGTATCAATCAATGTTAGAACAGCTAGCCCCAAATTAGCATGGTCACGAAAGTCAGAAAAGCAATAAAATTAATCGCTTACCTTTGATAATCTTCGGATGTTTGCACTCACGAGACTCCCAGTTACACAATAAATGTTCTTTTTGTTCGATAAATATTACTTTTATAACAAAAAAACGCCATTTGGGTTGCGCGTTATTTTCAGAAAACTACAGCCTCGTTCCGGTCCTGAAAGGCAGAAGAAAATTCCCAAACGTATCAGATTAAAAAATATTACAAAAAATATTTATAATCATGCAATCACAAGTGAAATATACCAAAACACAGCTTAGCTTGTTGTTAATCCACCTATCTTGTCAGATTGTGAAAATATGCTTTGCAGCGAAAGCAATCCAAGCTTTTGTGAGTGTATCAATCAATGCTAGAACAGTTAGCCTTATATTAGCTTGGTTAGCTTGGTCACGAAAGTCAGAAAAGCAATAAAATGAATCGCTTACCTTTGATAATCTTTGGATGTTTGCACTCACGAGACTCCCAGTTACACAACAAATGTTCTTTTTGTTCGATAAATATTACTTTTATAACAAAAATCTGCCATTTGGGTTGTGCGTTATGTTCAGAAAACCAAAGCCTCGTTCCGTTCGACGAAAATTCCAAAAAGTATCCGTAATGGTCGTAAAAACATGTCAAATGTTTTTTATAATCAATCCTCAGGTTGTTTTTAACAAACATAATCGATAATATTTCAACCGGACCGTAACCTATTCAATAAGAGAGAAAAACAAAATGGAGAGCTACCCCTCTCGCGCGCAGGAACTAATCAGAGGACACCTGACTAGTTTTGAAAAATCTCGCTCATTTTTCAAAATAAAAGCCTGAAACTATGTCTAAAGCCTGGTCACAGCCTGAGGAAGCCATTGGAAAAGGAGTCTGGTTGATACCCCTTTAAATGGAAGAAAGACGGGCCAGGAAACACAGATTAAAAATAAAATAATAATAATAATCACTTCCGGGTTAGATTTTCTCAGGTTTTCGCCTGCAGAATCAGTTTTGTTATACTCACAGACAATATTTTGACAGTTTTGGAAACTTTGGAGTGTTTTCCATCCTAATCTGTAAATTATATGCATATTCTACGATCTGGACCTGAGAAATAGTCCGTTTACCTTGGGAACGTTATTTAAATAAAAATAATAATAATCTTTCCCCTAGCGTCAAGAGGTTAACCTTTCTAGCCCAGGGGTTCCGCTAGCGGAACACCCACAACATTCCGCTGAAAAGGCAGCGCGCGAAATTCAAAAATATTTTTTTGAAATATTTAACTTTCACAAATTAACAAGTCCAATACAGCAAATGAAAGATAAACATCTTGTTAATCTACCCATCGTGTCCGATTTTTAAAATGTTTTACAGCGAAAACACAACATATATTTATGTTAGATCACCACCAAATCCAAAAAACACACAGCCATTTTTCCCAGCCAAAGATAAGTCACAAAAGCAGAAATAGAGATAAAATTAATCACTAACCTTTGATAATCTTCATCAGGTGACACTCATAGGACATCATGTTACACAATACATTTATGTTTTGTTCGATAATGTGCATATTTATATCCAAAAATCTCGGTTTACATTGGCGCCATGTTCAGAAATGGCTCCAAAATATCCGGAGAAATTTTAGAGAGCCACGTCATCTAACATAAATACTCATCATAAACTTTGATGAAAGATACATGTTTTACATATAATTAAAGATACACTGGTTCTTAATGCAACCGCTGTGTCAGATTTAAAAAAAACTTTAGTAAAAAGCACACCATGCAATAATCTGAGACGGCGCTCAAATATAAATAACATTTCTCCGCCATGTTGGAGTCAACAGAAATACGAAATTACATCATAAATATTCCCTTACCTTTGATTATCTTCATCAGAATGCAATGCCAGGAATCCTATTTCCACAATAAATCGTTTTTTTTGTTCGACAATGTCCATTACTTATGTCATATTAGCAACTTTGACTAGCATGTGTAGTACACGTGTCCAAACACCGGCGCATTGAAGGCAAACGTCGGACGAAAACTTCAAAAAGTTATATTACAAGTCGAATAAACTGGTCAAAATTAGTAGAGAATCATACTTTAGGATGTTGTTATCATATATATCTAATAACGTCCCAACCGGAGCATTTATTCATGTCTGTATAACTCATGGCACACATGCCCATCCCATGGCTAGCGTGCGTGGCCAGGAACTGGCAATCTGCCAGACCAGTCACTCAAATAGCTCCCATCCGGCCCCACATCACAGTAGAGGCTTCATTCCACATTCTACTGACTGTTGACATCTAGTGGAAGGCGTATGAACTGCAAACAGATCCATAAATTACAGGGATTTGAATAGGCGATGACTTTCACATCGACCCTTTTCTGAATTTTCACTTCCTGTTTGGAAGTTTGCCTGCCAAATGAGTTCTGTTATACTCACAGACATAATTCAAACGGTTTTAGAAACTTCAGAGTGTTTTCTATCCAATAGTAATAAGAATATGCATATATTATCATCTGGGACAGAGTAGGAGGCCGTTCAATTTGGGCACCAATTCATCCAAAAGTGAAAATGATGCCCCCTATCCCAAAGAAGTTTTAACAGCTGACCATAAATAGTTTGCAAAAACTTTCTCTTTTCGCTTTTTATGTATCAGGTTTACATCTAAATGTTGTAAAAATGATATGATTAAATATGATAATAATTTTGTGAAGACAGCAATGTGATTTTAGCCTTCTAAATGAGTTTATTTTATTTTATAAACTTGTGCCCAGTCAGTAGCCACGCCCAAGTGAGCTCAGAGTTCAGAATGTCCCTTTGGCCAGAGTGCTTTAAAGGACTCGCTAAGAATTAACATACAGACCAGAAAGCATGGAGAGGTGGCTACACGTTGAAATGGTTAGAAACGTTGTCTTGACGCCAGACTGCGTGGACCAGTGGCTACACAGCTGAAAATGGTTTAAACTCTACAGACCAGCCGACGTACAGCCCGTGCTGAATGTTACGAAATGGTTAGAAACGTTGTACTGACGCCAGACTGTGTGGAGCAGTGGCTACACAGCTGAAAATGGTTTAAACTCTACAGACCAGCCGACGTACAGCGCGTGCTGAATGTTACGAAATGGTTAGAAACGTTGTACTGACACCAGATAGCGTGGAGCAGTGGCTACACAGCTGAAAATGGTTTAAACTCTACAGACCAGCGAAATGGTTAGAAACTCTCAACATGAGTGAAGAAGGTAGACTAGACCAGAACATTAACAGTCTGCAGCTGTGCATGAAAAAGTGGTCCTAGAACTTTGACTAAAGACACGAGGGAGGAAGGAAGACAATCCCCACTGATACAACTGTTGGTACGTCTGAACTATCTTTTCTAACGAACACTCTAAGACCAGAGAAGCTCTACAACTAAGAAAGACATTGTGACCTCTGGTAGACAACCAGAGCCTTATATTGAGCCACTACCCATAGACGGATCGATTGGTTTCAACAGAGAGACGACAGAGAACGACATCTATGCGTAAATATATATTGCATTTCTAATCTGAATGAGCAGTGGTTAGGGGGCTAAGTATTCTGGTTACTCTGACCGTAGTTTCCAAATGTATGTACGATAAGTTGTCTCTCCCTCACTTTATCTTTCCCCACCGCCTTTCCATTGTGTAACAAGCCGTCATATCGTGTCAGTCCACTAGGGACTTTTATCTCATGTAAGTGTGTATGGTATTCTGTGTTATTATTTAGTTAATAAATAAATAATTAAATCAATTTGTGTAGTACTGAATATTCAAAAGGGCTAGGGTTCTTGCGGGTCCACGGATTATGCGACATTCAGAATAAGACTGATGAGGTAATAATTAATAATTGACTATTATTGATGTAAGAGATATACAGATATCTTTAGAGTTTAAGTCAGGAGGTAGTAACTCGTTAAACAACTTTTCCCGTGGTGCCCCAAATTCCTAATGAGTTAATTGTTACATGATTAATATAATCGAGTAACAATTAAACATAGTTAGTTTGATTCAATAAATAACAGTCATCAGATTAATGATAGTCACGTCACGACAACGTGGTAACGGGGCCACTCGAGTGGTCACTGTGCCTTTTGAGAATCTTGACTAGTAGAGGCCGACGACATCTCTTCGATAGCAGTGGAAGCATACTCAAACATTTAAAAACAACCTAACTTGTAAACAAAACAATGTAAATAGCCAAGAAACTCAAGGATAAAGTCTAACTTTAGAATACTGAACAAAAATATCAACACAACATGTAAAGTGTTGGTCCCATGTTTCATGAGCTGAAATAAAAAATCCCAGATGTTGATATTGACTTTTTATGAAATGCTCGCACTGTAAAGCCCTGAGTCTGACCACCCTCCAACGTGGCTGGTGAATTAGACATTCTTACCCGCCAGTGGCAAAAATATACCCGCATTTGGCGGGTCTTAATTTTAGGCCCTGGTTATGGCAGTGACTAACTAAACTGTTACTGGTAGATTGAAATGTGTGAGTGGTGTGTGAGTGTGGAGTCAGCCAGCCAGCTGGTGCTTGAACGCTGTTTTCTCCCAAAGTAATTTCCTGTTGTAATTACAAAGGAGAGGCAGCACAATAGCTGTGGTTGGGAGGAGGGAGGGGGCAATGGGCCAGGTATAATCCCTGTCTCCTCTCCTCTCTGTAACTTCTCAAGGTTCAAGGCTGTAACTTTATCCAGGCTTGCGTAGAAGAGAATATTAAACAGTAGTGAATAGTCTAGTCTGCTGTCTATACGTGAGCCAAGCTCTAACTTCTTACATTTACGTCAGAGTTGAGGGTATGACAAGTCTCTCTCGCTCTCTCTCTCTCTCTTTCTCTTTCTCTCTTTCTCTTTTTTTTTTTGGTGCAGTCACTACAAAGATTCAGCAACCGTAACTTTGAATAACCATCAGTTGACAACGACACTGGTTGAGAGGGAATACCCTCTTGGCCAAGTGGTAAAGATGTTGGCATCCCGAGCGGGAGACCGGGGTTTAGATCCCAGCCATGACATGTACAACATGGTTGATCTGGGGGTTTGAGAGATTTTCCACCTCTAGATGGCAGCCTTGTCACAAAACCTGTTTGATTTGAAGCACTAGTCCTGATGCTCCATTTCCTCTTGGTTGTTGAGTGTAGCAAAGTGTGATTGAATTTCCAACCAAAGCCACATGTCTTTTTATCAATAGCTTTCTGTAGACACATCCTTTAACACCATTAAAAAGGTATTATAATGCTGATATAAGGATTTAAATCACCAGAACATATGTGATTGCAGAAGAAAAGTTTGCACTGCTTTTTTCAGTAATGCTTATACTTTAGGTTACACTGAACACGTTTGATACCTTTCCATCCATTCCATTCTTCCAGTCACAATATAGGGTGAAGTTGCCCCGAGACACTGATCTTGGGTCAGTTTAGCATTTCCCCCACTAATGGTTAAGATTAGGATTGGGGAAGGTCTCCACCACTGAGCTCGACAGGTTAAAATACCAAAATGGTCTGTCTGTATCTTCTCTGTGATAGGCTCCTATGTTCTCCTGGCCTCGCCTTCGTGATGCCGACCCAGTCCTGCGCTGTGAAATGGCTTCCACAGGAGAGGTGTGCGTGCGTGCACACACACACACACACACACACACACACACACACACACACACACACACACACACACACACACACACACACACACACACACACACACACACACACACACACACACACACACACAAACACACACACAAACAACCATGTATAAACAAACACACACATACACTGCTCAAAAAAATAAAGGGAACACTTAAACAACACAATGTAACTCCAAGTCAATCTCACTTCTGTGAAATCAAACTGTCCACTTAGGAAGCAACACTGATTGACAATAAATTTCACATGCTGTTGTACAAATGGAATAGACAACAGGTGGAAATTATAGGCAATTAGCAAGACACCCCCAATAAAGGAGTGGTTCTGCAGGTGGTGACCACAGACCACTTCTCAGTTCCTATGCTTCCTGGCTGATGTTTTGGTGACTTTTGAATGCTGGCGGTGCTTTCACTCTAGTGGTAGCATGAGACGGAGTCTACAACCCACACAAGTGGCTCAGGTAGTGCAGCTCATCCAGGATGGCACATCAATGCGAGCTGTGGCAAGAAGGTTTGCTGTGTCTGTCAGCGTAGTGTCCAGAGCATGGAGGCGCTACCAGGAGACAGGCCAGTACATCAGGAGACGTGGAGGAGGCCGTAGAAGGGCAACAACCCAGCAGCAGGACCGCTACCTCCACCTTTGTGCAAGGAGGAGCAGGAGAAGCACTGCTAGAGCCCTGCAAAATGACCTCCAGCAGGCCACAAATGTGCATGTGTCTGCTCAAACGGTCAGAAACAGACTCCATGAGGGTGGTATGAGGGCCCGACATCCACAGGTGGGGGTTGTGCTTACAGCCCAACACCGTGCAGGACGTTTGGCATTTGCCAGAGAACACCAAGATTGGCAAATTCGCCACTGGCGCCCTGTGCTCTTCACAGATGAAAGCAGGTTCACACTGAGCACATGTGACAGACGTGACAGAGTCTGGAGACGCCGTGGAGAACGTTCTGCTGCCTGCAACATCCTCCAGCATGACCGGTTTGGCGGTGGGTCAGTCATGGTGTGGGGTGGCATTTCTTTGGGGGGCCGCACAGCCCTCCATGTGCTCGCCAGAGGTAGCCTGACTGCCATTAGGTACCGAGATGAGATCCTCAGACCCCTTGTGAGACCATATGCTGGTGCGGTTGGCCCTGGGTTCCTCCTAATGCAAGACAATGCTAGAGCTCATGTGGCTGGAGTGTGTCAGCAGTTCCTGCAAGAGGAAGGCATTGATGCTATGGACTGGCCCGCCCGTTCCCCAGACCTGAATCCAATTGAGCACATCTGGGACATCATGTCTCGCTCCATCCACCAACGCCACGTTGCACCACAGACTATCCAGGAGTTGGCAGGAGCATGCCCAGGCGTTGTAGGGAGGTCATACAGGCACGTGGAGGCCAACACTACTGAGCCTCATTTTGACTTGTTTTAAGGACATTACATCAAAGTTGGATCAGCCTGTAGTGTGGTTTTCCACTTTAATTTTGAGTGTGACTCCAAATCCAGACCTCCATGGGTTGATAAATTTGATTTCCATTGATCATTTTTGTGTGATTTTGTTGTCAGTACATTCAACTATGTAAAGAAAAAAGTATTTAATAAGAATATTTCATTCATTCAGATCTAGGATGTATTTTAGTGTTCCCTTTATTTTTTTGAGCAGTGTATATAGGCACTAGCACGCATACACATACATTACACAGACACATACATTACACAGACACACACACACACACACAGATTACACATGTACGCACACATACGCGCTCGCACACACATGTATGTACATGCACACACACACACACATATATATACACTTAACAGGTGTCTGTCTCCCTCCTTGCAGGTGGCTTGTTTTGGACCAAACATCTACTCTGCCTTCCTCAAGGCTATGCTATCCACTGGCTTCAAGCTGCCTACAAAAGGCATCCTCATCGGGATCCAGGTCTGTGTGTGTGTGGTTCAAGAGAGTACACATCAGGGTTAACAAGCCTCAGTCCACTGACACTTCCCTTTTTCAAACACTCTCAAATTGTTTAATCCATAATCTCACAATTGTCAGGATTTTTTTTTTTTCCCAAGTTTCTTTCCAAAATCCTTTGCTCTGTAAAAAGCTGTTTTCAGGTACATGACAGATACTAAAACAGAGTAGACAAAAGCGGTTAAAAAGATGTGCGTCCCAAATTACACCCTATTCCTTATATAGTGCACTACTTTTGACCAGAGCCCTATTATACTGGTCAAAAGAAGTGCACCATATATGAAATAGGGTGCCATGTGGGACGCAGTTTAAAAAGGTTGCTGTTTCTCATGTGTGTCAGAAACAGCCATGCGTGTGCAGCTAGTAAGATTAATGTAGTGTTCATGTGTAATATGTAGCTAGCGCTCCTCAACGAGCCAGTCAGTGGGGTTATGAATGAGTGCCTCAGGCCTGCTCCTAGCTAGCCACACTAAAGCTGAATAGCAGGATCTGTAAAAGGCTGATGCATTCATATCATAAATGATCATCGATCCAAGGACTGGTCTCCCATGGCTGCGACAGCACTTCTGATGGAAAGTTAAAAGTGTGTATGTCTGTGCCTGTGTGTACATCAGATACTTACATAGAGGTCTTGTATTGAGAGAGGAAGGTCTTGTTTATAAAGTCTTCTGTGTCTATGTTTTCATCAGGTAGAGAGAGATATGGATAAACAGGGCATTAGGAGCTCTGTAGAGTCACCACATCCTCCTCTCTTCCTTCGCCCTCCCTCTCGCCCCCTCTACATTTTCCCCCCTCTCGCTCTTCCCCCCTCTCGCTCTTCCTCTCTTTCTCCCTCCTCTCCTTTCACTCTCCTTCTCTTTTCCCTCTTTCCCTCCTCCCCTCTCTTACTCTCCCCCCTGTCCTCTCTCTCTTCCTCCCTGTTTCCTCCCTCTCTCTGGTGACAGACTCTTCTTCTCTCCATCTCTTTCTCCTTCCTGTCCTTTCACTCTCTCCTTCTCTTTTCCCTCCCTTTCTTCCTCCTCCCTTCTCTCCCCCTCTCCCCCCTCTCCTCTCACTCGTTCTCCCTGTCTCCGGTGACAGACTGTCTGTGTGTGAGGAAGTCCTTTGAGGGCCAGATGAAAGTTGACAGTGGTTATTTCTCATCATGGCATTCAGCTCCACATGTCACAAGTGCTCAGTGCAGGTCTGATGGGAGAATATGTCTAGCACTATGAAGGCCTGGTACCCACCAGGAGAATATGTCTAGCACTATGAAGGCCTGCTACCCACCAGGAGAATATGTCTAGCACTATGAAGGCCTGCTACCCACCAGGAGAATATGTCTAGCACTATGAAGGCCTGCTACCCACCAGGAGAATATGTCTTGCGTTATGAAGGCCTGCTACCCACCAGGAGAATATGTCTAGCACTATGAAGGCCTGCTACCCACCAGGAGAATATGTCTAGCACTATGAAGGCCTGCTACCCACCAGGAGAATATGTCTAGCACTATGAAGGCCTGCTACCCACCAGGAGAATATGTCTTGCGTTATGAAGGCCTGCTACCCACCAGGAGAATATGTCTAGCACTATGAAGGCCTGCTACCCACCAGGAGAATATGTCTAGCACTATGAAGGCCTGCTACCCACCAGGAGAATATGTCTAGCGCTATGAAGGCCTGCTACCCACCAGGAGAATATGTCTAGCACTATGAAGGCCTGCTACCCACCAGGAGAATATGTCTTGCGTTATGAAGGCCTGCTACCCACCAGGAGAATATGTCTAGCACTATGAAGGCCTGCTACCCACCAGGAGAATATGTCTAGCACTATGAAGTCCTGCTACCCACCAGGAGAATATGTCTTGCGTTATGAAGGCCTGCTACCCACCAGGAGAATATGTCTAGCACTATGAAGGCCTGCTACCCACCAGGAGAATATGTCTAGCACTATGAAGGCCTGCTACCCACCAGGAGAATATGTCTAGCGCTATGAAGGCCTGCTACCCACCAGGAGAATATGTCTAGCACTATGAAGGCCTGCTACCCACCAGGAGAATATGTCTAGCACTATGAAGGCCTGCTACCCACCAGGAGAATATGTCTAGCACTATGAAGGCCTGCTACCCACCAGGAGAATATGTCTAGCACTATGAAGGCCTGCTACCCACCAGGAGAATATGTCTAGCACTATGAAGGCCTGCTACCCACCAGGAGAATATGTCTAGCACTATGAAGGCCTGCTACCCACCAGGAGAATATGTCTTGCGTTATGAAGGCCTGCTACCCACCAGGAGAATATGTCTAGCACTATGAAGGCTTGCTACCCACCAGGAGAATATGTCTAGCACTATGAAGGCCTGCTACCCACCAGGAGAATATGTCTAGCACTATGAAGGCCTGCTACCCACCAGGAGAATGTCTAGCACTATGAAGGCTTGCTACCCACCAGGAGAATATGTCTAGCACTATGAAGGCCTGCTACCCACCAGGAGAATATGTCTTGCGTTATGAAGGCCTGCTACCCACCAGGAGAATATGTCTAGCGCTATGAAGGCCTGCTACCCACCAGGAGAATATGTCTTGCGTTATGAAGGCCTGCTACCCACCAGGAGAATATGTCTAGCACTATGAAGGCCTGCTACCCACCAGGAGAATATGTCTAGCACTATGAAGGCCTAGTACCTAGTAATGGGGAAAGAAAATCGATACAGTTACATATCAGGATATTATTTTTGACGATATATCGTATAGTTTTGACTATCGCAATATAATTTTTGTGCTAGTTGGCTGCACTTGCACCAAAACAGTATTTTCTTCATAGCTTGTTTCCCATCTTCTTTTTAAATAGGGAGCCAATTTGTTTTCAGTACTTTTATTTCCATTACTGATCAACATTTTGCTCATGGCTCTCTCTTGTCCCTCTGCAGCAGACATGGTGATTAATATGTTTAGAACAGCGAATCGCACTAAAATCACAGTATTCAATCACAATATAGAATTGTGAGAATCGCAATACATATCGTATCGGCACCAAAGTATGGTGGTAATATCGTATCGTGAGGTCCCTGGCAATTCCCGGTGCTACTAGTACTCCAGGAGGCCTTGGTGCTGCTTAAAGATCTGACAGTACCAATGTCATGTCCCATCCTTTTATCCTCCTCTCCTCCGCCTCGCCACTATGGAACTTACTGATGTCCAAATGACCACTGGATTCTCTTCACCCACCCGGAGAGCAGGGTTTCCATTAGGAGAATTTGGGGCCGGACAAGTGGCCGGGAAGGCCGGACAGTTGAGAAATGGACCAGTCATCCATATGCTTTGGGTGCGTAACCCATTGGGGTGTCCACCCACGCAGACAACGGCATCAATAAACTAGGGATATTACTTTCCTAAAACGATAATTGTCCACCTCACAGTTCAGCTGTCGGAGATTTGAGCACTAAATGCATCAGCACATTGCATGCATAGGCCTATAGGCTTAGTGATCCACTATAGTCAGGGTTAGAAATGAACACCTGCCAAATTGGGTATATTTTTACATTGGCGGGTAAGAATGTCTATTTCACCAGCCACGTTGGCGGGTGGTCACACAGAGCAAAGCCACACGTAGAGGTTTGGTCAAATTGACTAGAAAGGCTACTAAAGTGTGACTTTGTCCTCGTGTTTCTTGGCCAGTTACAGTGCCCTCCGTAGTAATTGGGACAGTAAAGCATTTTTTCTTATTTTTACTCTATACTTCAAAAGTTTTGATTTGAAATCAAAGAATAACTATGAGGTTAAAGTGCAGACTGTCAGCTTTAATTTGAATTTTCATTCATATCAGGGGAACCATTTTAGAGGAGCAAAAGTATTGGCAAAAATGTACTGATGTGTATTAAAGTAGTAAAAAGTTAGCTATTTGGTCCCATATTCATAGCACGCAATGACCACATTAAGCTTGTGACTGTACAAACTTGTTGGATATATTCGCTGTTTGTTTTGGTTGTGTTTCAGATTATTTTGCTCTCAGTAGAAATTAATGTCATTTTGGAGTCACTTTTATTGTAAATAAGCATGCAATGTGTTTCTAAACACTACTACATGAATGTGGACGCTACAATGATTACGGATAATTCTGAATGAATCATGAATTATGATGACTGAGAAAGTTAGATGCACAAATACATTATATATACAAAAGTATGTGGACACTCCTTCAAATTTGTGGATTTGGCTATTTCAACCACACCCGTTGCTGACAGGTATATAAAATCGAGCACACAGCCATGCAATCTCCATAGACAAACATTGGCAGTAGAATGGCCTTAATGAAGAGCTCAGTGACTTTCAACGTGGCACCGTCATAGGATGCCACCTTTCCAAAAAGTCAGTTCGTCAAATTTCTGCCCTGCTAGAGCTGCCCCGGTCAACTCTAATTGCTGTTATTGTGAAGTAGAAACGTCTAGGAGCAGCAACGGCTCAGCCGCGAAGTGGTAGGCCACACAAGCTCACAGAACCTGACCACTGAAGTGCGTAGAGCATAAAAATTGTCTGTCCTCGGGTTGCAACACTCACTACCGAGTTCCAAACTGCCTCTGGAAGCAACGTCCACACAATAACTGTTCGTTGGGAGCTTTGTGAAATGGGTTTCCATGACCGAGCAGCCGCACACAAGCCTAAGATTACAATGCGCAATGTCAAGAGTCAGCTGGAGTGGTGTAAAGCTCGCCACCATTGGACTCTGGAGCAGTGGAAACGTGATCTCTGGAGTGATGAATCACGCTTCACCATCTGGCAGTCCAACAGACTAATCTGGGTTTGGCAGATGCCAGTAGATGCCTGCCCCAATGCATAGTGCAAACTGTAAAGTTTGGTGGAGGAGGAATAATGGTCTGGGGTTGTTTTTCATGGTTCTGGCTAGGCCCCTTAGTTCCATTGAAGGGAGATTTTAACGCTACGGTATACAATGACATTCTAGACAGTTCGGTGCTTCCAACTTTGTGGCAACAGTTTAGGGAAGGCCCTTTCCTGTTTCAGCATGACAATGCCCCCGTGCACAAAGTGAGGTCCATACAGAAATGGTTTGTCGAGATCAATGTGGAAGAACTTGACTGGCCTGCACAGATCCCTGACCTCAACTCGATTGAACACCTTTGGGATGAATCGGAATGCCGACTGCGAGCCAGGCCTAATCGCCCAACATCAGTGCCCGACCTCACTAATGCTCTTGTGGCTGAATGGAGGCAAGTCCCCACAGCAATGTTCCAACATCTAGTGCAAAACCTTCCCAGAAGAGTGGAGCAAAGGGGGGACCAACTCCATATAATGCCCCTGATTTTGGAATGAGATGTTTGACAAGCAGGTGTCCACATACTTTTGGTCATGTAGTGTATCATACCCCCCAAAAACATGCTATCCTCCCCTGTTATTGGAATGGTGAGAGGTTAGCATGTCTTGGGGGTATGATATTTGTGCATCTGTAACTTAGAACAAAAAGTAGAAAAAATGCTTTACCGTCCCAATAATTACGGAGGGCACTGTATATAATTTAGTTCACACGCTACATTGTATTTCAATGTTAGTTTGAGTTTGCTGCAACTGTCTGCTGCTAGGAAGACATCGCAGTCTGAGATTGTTTTCAGATAAAACCAGTAATGACGTCATTCACGAGGCAGTCTATTCGCTGAGGCTAATAATTAAGGCTCCCGATTGGCTCAGCATCTCTTTGCTAGAGGCGTCACTACAGACCCTAGTTCGATTCCAGGCTGTATCACAACCGGCCGTGGTTGGGAGTCCCATAGGGCGGTGCACAATTGCCTAGTTAAATAAAGGTGAAATCAAAATAATGATAATAGGATCAACTTTGGGAGAAACGTGAGAGTGACCAAATAAGGGAATTAATAAAGTTTTTGTTGGCAATTAGCTTTGAAATCAACATGTTATGCGTTATTGTTTGTATATTATCACAAACAAAGTACTAGGGTAGTGAATTGATGTTAGCTTTAGCTGTCAGCTAGCAAGGAAAGTTAGTCTACAAGCTGGAAGGCACCGGTATCATCTTCCGTTGTAAAGCCTGAATGGACATTATTCCAGACTGTGTTAACTTCTGTGCAGCATTACCGGGGACCTAACATGATGCAGCCTCCCAGTGCAGGCTAGCAGTGAGTAAGTGGACCTAACATGATGCAGCCTCCCAGTGTAGGCTAGCAGTGAGTAAGTGGACCTAACATGATGCAGCCTCCCAGTGTAGGCTAGCAGTGAGTAAGGGGACCTAACATGATGCAGCCTCCCAGTGTAGGCTAGCAGTGAGTAAGTGGACCTAACATGATGCAGCCTCCCAGTGTAGGCTAGCAGTGAGTAAGGGGACCTAACATGATGCAGCCTCCCAGTGTAGGCTAGCAGTGAGTAAGGGGACCTAACATGATGCAGCCTCCCAGTGTAGGCTAGCAGTGAGTAAGTGGACCTAACATGATGCAGCCTCCCAGTGTAGGCTAGCAGTGAGTAAGGGGACCTAACATGATGCAGCCTCCCAGTGTAGGCTAGCAGTGAGTAAGGGGACCTAACATGATGCAGCCTCCCAGTGTAGGCTAGCAGTGAGTAAGGGGACCTAACATGATGCAGCCTCCCAGTGTAGGCTAGCAGTGAGTAAGTGGAGCAGGCACAGTGCACACTATAATAAGGGGTCCACTGTGCTGATCAACCGGCTTGATCCGTCAGACACATTCAGAATTACCGAAAGTAACAACCTTTCTAGTATCGAAGAAGTACCGAAATTTCAGTATACCGTTTCACGCTAGTCCACTGTATGATAGGCTGGAGTAAAACT
Organism: Salvelinus namaycush; assembly: GCF_016432855.1. NCBI lineage: Eukaryota > Metazoa > Chordata > Actinopteri > Salmoniformes > Salmonidae > Salvelinus > Salvelinus namaycush. The sequence goes on along the minus strand of NC_052319.1, from coordinate 24,407,306 downwards.
GACTAGGCAATCAGGATAGATAATAAACAGAGTAGCAGCAGTGTAAAGGAAAGGGGAATACCTAGTCATTTGTCCAACAATGTATTCAACTGAAATGTGTCCTCCGCATTTAACCCAACCCCTCTGAATCAGAGAGGTGCGGGGGGCTGCCTTAATTGATATCCATGTCTTCGGCGCCCAGGGGACAGTAGACTGTGTGTTGGAGTGTCAGTGTGTGGTTACAGTCCAGTGAGTGTGCGTAGAGCCAGTGCAAAAAATGTATAGAGAGGGGGGGGGGGGGGGGGGTCAATGCAAATAGTCAGGGTAGCCATTTGATTACCTTTTCAGCGGTCTTAAGGCTTGGGGGTAGAAGCTGTTCAGAAGCCATTTGATCCCTGGCTTGGCACTCCGGTACTGCTTGTCGTGTGGTAGCAGAGAGATGACTTGGGTGGCTGGAGTCTTTAAAAATGTTTAGGGCCTTCCTCTGACACCGCCTTGTATAGAGGTCCAGGATGGCAGGGAGTTTGGCCGCAGTGATGTACTGGGCGTACACACTACCGTCTGTAGCGACTTGCAGTCAGATGCCAAGCAGTGATACCAAGCGGTGATGCAGCCTGTCAACATGCTCTTAATGGTGTAGCTGTATATCTTTTTGAAGATCTGAGGGCCAGTGCCAAATCTTTTCAGCCTCCTGCAGGGGAAGAGGCATTGTCATCCCCTCTTCACGACTATGATGGTGTTTGGACCATGATAGGTCCTTTGTGATGTGGACACCGAGGAACTTGAAGCTCTCGACCCACTCCACTACAGCCCCATCGATGTGAATAGGGGTGTGCTCGGCCCTCTGTTTCCTGTAGTCCACAATCAGCTCGTTTGTCTTGCTGACGTTGAGACAGAAGTTGTTGTCCTGGCACCACAGCCAGGTGTCTGACCTCCTCCTTGTAGGCTTTCTCATCGTAGTTGGTGATCAGGCCTACCACCTACCACGTTGGCAATGTTGCCATCTTGCGCGGCCACGCAGTCATGGGTAAACGAGGGGACTAAGCACACACGCATTGAGGGTCAGTGTGGCGGATGTGTTGTTGCCTAACCATCACCACCTGGGGGCGGCCCGTCAGGAAGTCCAGGATCCAGTTGCAGAGGGAGATGTTTAGTCCCAGGGTCCTTAGCTTAGTGATGAGCTTGGAGGAAACAATGGTTTTGAACGCTGAGCTGGAGTCAATGGAAAGTATTCTCATGTAGGTGTTCCTTTTGTCCAGGTGGGAAAGGTCACTGCGGAGTGCAATAGAGATTGTGTCATCAGTGGGTCTGTTGGGGCGGTATCTGAATTGGAGTGGGCCCAGGGTGTCTGGGATGATTGTGTTGATGTGTGCAATGACCAGCCTTTCATGGCTACAGATGTGAGTGCTACGGGGCGATAGTCATTTAAACAGGTTATCTTAGCATTCTTGGGCACAGGGACTATGGTGGTCTTCTTGAAACATGTAGGTATTACAGACTCAGTCAGGGAAAGGGTGAAAATGTTAGTGAAGACACTTGCCAGCTGGTGAACCTGTTTAAAAGTCTTACTCACGTCGCCAACGGAGAGTGTGATCACACAGTCATCCGGAACAGCTGGTGCTCTCATGCATGGTTGGTTCAGTGTTGCTTGCCTCAAAGCGAGCATCGAAGGCATTTAGCTCGTCTGGTAGGCTCGTGTCACTGGGCAGCTCGCGACTGGATTTCACTGTGTAATCCGTGATAGTTTGCAAACCCTGCCACATCTGACGCGCTTCAGAGCCGGTGTATTAAGTGTCGATCTTGGTCCTGTATTGACGTTTTGAATGTTTGATGGTTCCTCTGAGGGCGTAGTGGGATTTCTTATAAGCGTCCAGATTAGTGTCTTGCGCCTGTAAAATGGCTGCAGGATATTTTATTGCAACAAACACAACATTACATTTGGAAAACATTTTCCAAGAAAACAAAATGAAACAAAACACTTGCAAACTGGTTTAAACCGTTTTTGTTTTACTTCAATGAAAAAGGCATCCATCTTCACTAGAAACAGTAGCCCAAGGCTCCTCTCTTGCTCTCTCTCCATCATCAGCAGCAGGCGCATAAGGCATCGCACAAGGAGTGAGAAAATGGTGCTGAAGCACGAAATCGGGATGTATGATATGCTGCTACGGACAATTTGGCCAGCTACAATTTTATTTATCGACTTTTCATTTATTTTATCGGCCAAAAGCCGTCAATTACCGGCTTACGGAAACCCTGCAAGAGAGGGCGAGAGATGGAAGGATGAGGGGAGAGAGAGGAATGAAGAAAGCGTTTGTTAAAGGGTCATGGTCCATGTCCATCTCTAATAAGACTTCAGCAAGGGGTGGACACTAGTGTGAAATCTGTGTCTGCAGGTACTAGGGACAGAGCGGAGGGTGGTGTGAAATCTGTGTCTGCAGGTACTAGGAACAGAGCGGAGGGTGGTGTGAAATCTGTGTCTGCAGGTACTAGGGACAGAGCGGAGGGTGGTGTGAAATCAGAATTAGCGACCGATGCTGTGTTTCTCTTCTACCTTTCCCTCCTAATGACCAGCCTACATGGCTGTGAATCTGACACGCCTCTACAAACCTGATTACTTGGTCCTGTTTAACACAGTGTGATGACACAGCTCTGCTGTTGATCTGGCTCACAGAGAGGAGAAGAGGAGGAAAGAATGTACAGATTGAATCTTAGAGAGGTGTTTCTTCTGTTTCTCCTCTATTGATGTTCAAAAGCAAAGGCTACCGAGGGTCAGAGACTCAGATGCGTCCCAAATGGCACCCTATTCCCTATGTAGTGCACTACTTTTTGACCAGGGCTTAGTTTGTGATTCTGATTCGGTTTTTACCTCCCTCAGCATTCGTTCCGGCCCAACTTCTTAGCCACAGCACACCAGCTGAATGAAGAAGGCTTTAAGGTGAGTACTACTGATCGTTCTCAATTACTACTCTTCAAATCAAATTTTATTGGTCGCATACACGTGTTTAGCAGATGTTATTGCGGGTGTAGCAAAATGCTTCTCTCCTATTGGAAGTTCAGTCATGAGTTAGACGGCTAGTCGACCTGATAGTCTATGCACAACCCAAAACAACCCACCACAACACAGAGGAACAAACTGACATTTGCTTCTCTCCCTCTGTGTGTGTGTGTGTGTGTGGTCTCTCCTCCAGCTCTTTGCTACAGAGGCCACCTCGGCCTGGCTCTCTGCCAATGACGTGCCCGCCACCCCTGTGGCATGGCCCAGCCAGGAGGGAGGAGACGCCAGCTTGCCCAGTATTATCAGGTGAGAGGGGATAAGGGCAAGGGGCGACTGTCTGGAATAGAGGGAGGGATAAAGAGTAAGTTTTATTAGTCGTATGTACAGGATACGCATGGTATACATCATCCAATGAAATTCTTTCTTGCAAGTTCTCAACAAAGCAACAACAATAAGAAATAAAAGATAAGAATACGAACATAAAGTAAATGTTTCAATAGAATAAACATTTTAGCATAATTATAATACAGGATGGTACAATTTCTAGTCCAATATTAACATGTGTATTGGGGAAGAGGGGGAATGGGGGGACAGTGTATACACAGAGTCTGGTAGCAGCAGTTGTGATGTGTGTGTGTAGTATGAATGTATATGTGTGTGTGTGTATGTCTGTGTGGGTGTGTGCATGAATGAGTGCCTGTGTGCTAAGGTGTGGAGAATCAGAGCAGGTGGTCAGTCCAATTCAAGTGTTCAGTAGTCTGATGACTTGTAGATAGAAACTGTCTCTGAGCCTGTTGGTATCAGACCTCATTCTCCAATACTGTCAGCATTACGGAGAACACCACGTGTCTGGGGTGTGTGGGGTCCTTGATGATGCTCGGGCACCGTTTTGCTCGGGCACCGTTTTCACTCCTCGGGCACCGTTTTGAGTAGATGTCCTGGATGGGTGGGAGCACGGTCTCAGTGATGGACTGGACCGTCTTCACCACCCACTGGAGGGCCTTGCGGTTGTGAACGGAGCAATTCCCGTACCAGGCTGTGATGAAACCGGTCAGGACGCTCTCGATGATGAAGCGGGAGTATTTGGAGAACACCCGGGGCAGCGTGCCAAATTTCCTTAGCCGTCTTAGGAAGTAGAGACACTGTTGCGCCATCTTGTCAAGAGTGGTGGTATTGTTGGTCCATGACAAGTTCTCTGTGATGTGGACAACGAAGAACTTAAAACTCGTGACTCTCTCTACTGCAGTCTAGTTTGATGTGGATCTTTTGTGACAACTGATGCGTAATCTCCTTCAGTGTCGAACTAAGCATGTAACTATGTTGACAGTCATTGATCAACAAGTAATTTTGCATCCCGTACAACCCCAGGCAATCAAATCAAATGTTATTGGTGTTTAGCAGATGTTATTGTGGTTGTAGCGAAATGCTTGTGTTTCTTGCTCCAACAATGCAGTAATATCTAACAAGTAATATCTAGCAATTTCACAACAATACACACAATACGTACAAATCTAAAGTAAAGGAATGGAATTAAGAATATATAAATATTTGGACGAGCCATGTCAGAGCTGTCAAAAGTTTGCGCAACTGGCTAACTGAAGTCAGGTGCAGGAGAGCAGAGATGAGTGAAGAGGCACACTTTATTTGGCAGAAGGAAAACAGTCGGACGCAACGGCGTAACGACACTCCCGCCAAAGGCAAAAAGCAAATAGCGCACTCGTCACACAAATAATGTACAGCATACAATACCACGGGTTCCAAACAAGACCTGGCGAAAATCCAGCATGAAGCGTCACACATGACACGTAACAAACAATTACACACACAGACATGGGGGGAAACAGAGGATAATATACACGTAGAGTGATGAGGGAATGTAAAAACAGGTGTGCGGAAAAACAAGACAAAACAAATGGAAAATGAAAGGTGGAGCGGCGATGGCTAGAAGACCGGTGACGTCGACCGCCGAGCGCCGCCCAAACAAGGAGAGGAGCCGACTTCAGCGGGAGTCGTGACAGGAGCGGCATAGACTAAGATACAGTAGAATAGAATACAGTATATTATTTTTTTATCTTCATTTAACTAGGCAAGTCAGTTAAGAACAAATTCTTATTTTCAATGACGGCCTAGGAACAGTAGGTTAACTGCCTTGTTCAGGGGCAGAATGACAGATTTTTACCTTGTCAGCTCGGGGGATTTGCTCTTGCAACCTTCCGGTTACTAGTCCAGTGCTGTAACCACTAGGCTACCTGCCGCCCCACTAATATACATACAGTGGGGAGAACAAGTATTTGATACACTGCCAATTTTGCAGGTTTTCCTACTTACAAAGCATGTAGAGGTCTGTAATTTTTTATCATAGGTACACTTCAACTGTGAGAGACGGAATCTAAAACAAAAATCCAGAAAATCACATTGTATGATTTTTAAGTAATTCATTTGCATTTTATTGCATCACATAAGTATTTGATACATCAGAAAAGCAGAACTTAATATTTGGTACAGAAACCTTTGTTTGCAATTACAGAGATCATACGTTTCCTGTAGTTCTTGACCAGGTTTGCACACACTGCAGCAGGGATTTTGGCCCACTCCTCCATACAGAACTTCTCCAGATCCACACTGTCTGTTTGGGTGGACCATTTCAGTTTGTCAGTGATGTGTACGCCGAGGAACTTTAAGCTTTCCATCTTCTCCACTGCGGTCCCGTCAATGTAGATAGGGGGGTGCTCCCTCTGCTGTTTCCTGAAGTCCACGATCAGCTTTGTTTGGTTGACGTTTTCCTGACACCACACTCCCAGGGCCCACACCTGCTCCCTGTAGGCTGTCTCGTCATTGTTTGTAATCAGGCCTAAAACTGTGTTGTTTGCAAACTTGATGATTGAGTTGGAGGCGTGCGTGGCCACTGTGCACTGTGCCCAGCTTCACACACTGACCAACGCGAGGTTGGCGGCCTGATCTACACGGCACCTTCAGCATTCAAATGCTAAATTGGCTTGCGCGATATTAGGCTTTATTAGTTGAGTGACAACCTATGAAATCTGCTAGGTTGTTATTGTTATCTATGTGCGGTTGTATGTATTGTATTGTATGTTACCGGAATAAATGTAAGCTATTGGAGACATTTGGCTATACCTGATGAACGGACTTAGTATAGATTTTACTTAGCTTGTTCAGGTTCACCAACAGCAATAGTTTTTTAGGTAGTTTGGCTTTAAACAATCAGTGTTTATGGTCATTTTTAGATATACAGGGTAAAGTTAATATTTTCATAACAAGAACAACAATCAAGTTTTGTGAGGCACGCTGCACGGCTGAAGTGTGTGTGTGTGTGTGTGTGTTTTGTGAGGCACGCTGCACGGCTGAAGTGTGTGTGTGTGTGTGTTTTGTGAGGCACGCTGCACGGCTGAAGTGTGTGTGTGTGTGTGTTTTGTGAGGCACGCTGCATGGCTGAAGTGTGTGTGTGTGTGTGTGTGTTTTGTGAGGCACGCTGCACGGCTGAAGTGTGTGTGTGTGTGTGTGTGTTTTGTGAGGCACGCTGCACGGCTGAAGTGTGTGTGTGTTTTGTGAGGCACGCTGCACGGCTGAAGTGTGTGTGTGTTTTGTGAGGCACGCTGCACGGCTGAAGTGTGTGTGTGTGTGTGTTTTGTGAGGCACGCTGCACGGCTGAAGTGTGTGTGTGTGTGTGTTTTGTGAGGCACGCTGCACGGCTGAAGTGTGTGTGTGTTTGTGTTTTGTGAGGCACGCTGCACGGCTGAAGTGTGTGTGTGTTTTGTGAGGCACGCTGCACGGCTGAAGTGTGTGTGTGTTTTGTGAGGCACGCTGCACGGCTGAAGTGTGTGTGTGTGTGTGTTTTGTGAGGCACGCTGCACGGCTGAAGTGTGTGTGTGTTTTGTGAGGCACGCTGCACGGCTGAAGTGTGTGTGTGTTTTGTGAGGCACGCTGCACGGCTGAAGTGTGTGTGTGTGTGTGTTTTGTGAGGCACGCTGCACGGCTGAAGTGTGTGTGTGTTTTGTGAGGCACGCTGCACGGCTGAAGTGTGTGTGTGTTTTGTGAGGCACGCTGCACGGCTGAAGTGTGTGTGTGTGTGTGTTTTGTGAGGCACGCTGCACGGCTGAAGTGTGTGTGTGTGTGTGTTTTGTGAGGCACGCTGCACGGCTGAAGTGTGTGTGTGTGTGTGTGTGTGTTTTGTGAGGCACGCTGCATGGCTGAAGCGGGAGGAAAAATAAGGTTACTCCGTAAAAACTTCAACGGTCATAAGCATTCGATTTTGAGATGGGGGGGGGTTAAATCCAAAGTTGTGCTATATATTAATTGGCTATGTCATAGCTCATTTGTAAACGATAAATATTGATACATTACTAGCTCAAACACTTAATCTGCAAAAATGACAAGTTAATTTAGTGGGTGATGGTGATTTCAGAACCGAAGTGGGGGGACTAAAAACACGTTCCCCCACTAATCTGATATTGGTAGTGAGGTGGTGCCTAGTTTCCCTTATGGCTCAGCTCAGGTGCCAAAATAGTAGATACACCATAGACATGCATCATTTACACACACACACACACACATACACAGAAGTCCGTTCAGACAGATCCGGATCAGAGAGGCCCAACTCATGAGCTAATCAGCAGAGGATTTTAATTTAGATTGGAAATTGAATTTGTTTATGCAACGAATGTTAGTGCATCAAACTGAATCGCAACGATTCGTTCTCTAATCAAACCGAATCCCACAAATGGTTTCAAGCTAAAACGTATCAATCATGTATAGTATCGGAGCCCATGTACAGTATCTAGATGGTAGGGAAAGATGCACATCCCTAGTATTTTGCTAACATCTCACTCCTTACAGCTATTACTGCTTCATCACTATAATATATTTGGCGTGTGATTAAACTCTGAATGATGTCTCAGAACACACAGTCCAATTACACAGAATTATAAGGAATTATGAAATATAACAAAGAGGAGTGCGCACACACACACACACTACTCCTCCTTACACAGTGCTGCTGTCAGCCTCAGGAGAGAGGTGTGTGTGTGTGTGTGTGTGTGTGTGTGTGTGTGTGTGTGTGTGTGTGTGTGTGTGTGTGTGTGTGTGTGTGTGTGTGTGTGTGTGTGTGTGTGTGTGTGTGTGTGTGATTGTGGACAGAGGATTTGATGTCACCTTTGTTTTAATGTGGTTGTCATCTGTGTCCCCTCCATATTATCATTTGCCTTCCATCCTGATGTGTCTCTGTCTGACAAAAGGCTTCAGATATAAAGGTATCTTTAGATGCTTTACCTCGTCTGTTTATCCACAGCCCTGTTTTCCTCTTCTCCTCATATTTCCTCCTCTCTTTTCCTCTCCCTTTCTCTCCTCTCCTATTCTCCTCGGTTCACTGTAACCTTTCTCTGTGTATGTGTGTAGGCTGATCAACGAGGGCCACATTGACCTGGTGATAAACCTTCCCAACAACAACAGCAAGTTCCTCAGGGACAATTTCCTGATCCGCAGGATGGCTGTGGACCACGGGGTGCCTCTCATCACCAACCACCAGGTACACAGACACAGTGACAAGGCACACACACACACACACACACACACACACACACACACACACACACACACACACACACACACACACACACACACACACACACACACACACACACACACACAGAGGGACAAATGCAGGTACACAAACATGCATACTCCATGCCATACAGACACACACACGCAGGGACACACATACAGAGACACATGCAAGCTCACACACACACATCCAAAGCAACTTACAGTACTTACAAGAATTGAACTGACAATCATGTTCTTAAACAGATTGAGACACCTTTCCAGAGTCAGTTTCATTTCAATTCAGGAAGTGAACTGCAATTCCAAGTTTTACTCATAGAAAAGCATTATTTGGAATTGGAGTACTTCCTGAATTGAAATTGAATTGACCCCATCCCTGAACCTTTCCCTGTGGTCCCTTCAGGTGGTCAAGCTGTTTGCTGAGGCCATAAAGTATGCCAGCGAGTTGGACACCACCAGCCTGTTCCACTACCGCCAACGGGACGCTGACCGCCAACGGGACGCTGACCTCGAAAAGGAAGCTGACCGCCAACGGGACGCTGACCGCCAACAGGACGCTGACCTCGAAAAGGAAGCTGACCGCCTTAGGGACGCTGCCACCGGACTGCAGGGCTAGAGCTGCACCCTTCCTTCCCCCGCCTCTTCTCATCTCTCCCGCTATCCCCGACCCTATCTCTGACCCTCCCTCATCCTCCCCCCTTCCCTCCCCCACAGGGCCCAGACACAGCACAGTACAGCACACTCCATCAGGGTGACCATGATGACCCTTGACCTTTCACGTGACATGCTTCTTTACAGAGTAGAGGTGTATTTGTCCCCTTTCCCCTGAAGTGTGCACTCACGCACTCCTCCCCATTGATTTTAAAGTGTTGGATTGGTGTAAGAATGTTGGGCCAGAGGGAGTTTACACCATATTTCTTACATCAGTCGACTCCTCTGAAATCCATGAAGGGAAGCAAACACTTTAGGAGGAAGGACAGAGATTTGGACACGGGGCTCGTCTTCCATGACAACTGTTGCTGCATGTCTCTTTTCCTCTGTGATGTCTGGCGGATACTGTACCAAACATAGTTACTGTAGCATAGATAGTTACTGTAGCAAAGATCGTTACTGTAGCAAAGATAGTTCTTATACCAGAAGTTAAATTGTTATTGACACCTGTAAATGTAGCCCATAATTATATGCCAAATCTTTATACATGTGTTTTAAAGACATTTCACGTCTAGGGATAGAGGACATAGTATGTTGGTTTGTGATCTCATTAAACCACATCCAAGGGCAGTATCTTTCCTGTTTACACTCCACAAACACATTTTTCTTTCTCTTAGTATGGCTGTATTTTCCTCATACTGAAAACACATAAAAACCCTTTGATATTTTGTTCGCCAGTTCAGAAGCCTTCAACATTTTTAAGTCTAAAACAGACCTTGCTGACAAACGTTTAAAAGCAGCGGGTGGCCATCCTATTGTCTCTGACCAGAACATCAGGCATAATTTTCTGTTCATTTTCCGGCGACTCTACATGTTGACTCACCACTGATCGTCTCTAACTAACCCACCAGCTGCTGCTTTCAGCCGTCGGTCGGCACAGTGTGATTTGTACGTAGTAATGCCTGCTACATTAAAGGACTCAGTTTGGCCAGTGACCCACACTACTGCTTCATGCATTCATGCATTTTGGTTATGGACTAAAAATGGTGCTATGGACCCAACTAGGATTGTATGTGTGTGTTGAGTGCAGTGTTGGAAAAAGTACACAATTGTCATACTTGAGTAAAACTATAGATACCTAGAAAGTTACTCAAGTCCAAGTGAGTCACCCCGTAAAGTACTACTAACGTAAAAGTCTAAAAATATTTGGTTCAAAATATACTCAAGTGTCAAAGTTAAAGTAGAAATCATTTCAAATTCCTTATATTAAGCAAAGCAGACGGCACCATTGTCTTGTATTAAAAATGTACAGATAACCAGGAGCCCACTCCAACACTCAGACATCATTACAGATAACCAGGAGCCCACTCCAACACTCAGACATCATTACAGATAACCAGGAGCCCACTCCAACACTCAGACATTATTACAGATAGCCAGGGGAACACTCCAACACTCAGACATTATTACAGATAACCAGGAGCACACTCCAACACTCAGACATCATTACAGATAACCAGGAGCACACTCCAACACTCAGACATCATTACAGATAACCAGGAGCCCACTCCAACACTCAGACATCATTACAGATAACCAGGAGCCCACTCCAACACTCAGACATCATTTAGAAAATATGCATTTGTGTTTAGTGAGTCCACCAGATCAGAGGCAGCAGGGATGACCATGTATTCTCTTGATAAGTCTGGGAATTGGACCATTTTCCTGTCCTGCTAAGAATTCAAAATGTAACGAGTACTTTTGGGTGTCAGGTAAAATGTACATTATTGTCTTTAGGAATGTAGTGAAGTAAAAGTTGTCAAAAATATAAATAGCAAAGTAAAGTACAGATACCACCAACCAAAAACATCTTAACTAGTACTTTAACGTATTTTTACTGAAATACTTTACACCACTGGTTGAGTGTGTGTGTGTTGAGTGTGTTTTACTAGGCACCCTTTGAGAAAGCTTCTACATTCTTGATATTTTGAGGCGGATATCAAGTTATGAATTTATCCAAAGTGCTTCTGTCTTTAAAAAAAAATAACTATCTGAAAGTTTTTAGTTATTTTGGTGACAATTTTAGTTAACGATCCTAACAGCTGATTAGTTATATTTTACATGTATTTGTGTGTCCATGTTTATAAATAATATGAGCTTACATTTCAAAGTACTCTCCCTTTTAAAAACATCTGCATTCTGCATACATACACATCTAATAAAAGCAGTGTTCACCATGTGTTAGCTGCAGTCTATTTTTACCTAATGTCTATTTGACTGTATCCCTGGGTTTACCCTGCTGTATAGAAGTTAGTTTTAGTGCCCTAGGGAATCCGGTTTTGCAGGACCATAGAGGGCTGTTTTAGTCTCCCTCCCCTGACCTGGAATTAACACTACTAGTCAGGTGAGTACATGTTTGATTGATTGGGTTTATATAGCACTTTTTCAGTTGCACAAAGCGCTAAGTGGGAAACACCTTATCCACCACCAATATTGATTGATTTGTTTTGTTTGTCTTTCAGATGTTTTTCAAACACTTGTTTACCACATGTAAATGACTGTACTTTGCCTGGGGCTGGGAGGAGATCACTGTATCACTTTTACTGCTTTTAGACAGGCAGCCCAATTCTATACTCCCCCCCCCCCCCCCCCCCCCCCCCCCCCACTAATTGGTCTTTTGACCAATCACAGGAGATTAGGACAGGGGTGGAGGAGGGAGGGAGGGGAACGTACTGTACATGGAGCCCTGCCGGGGCCACAGAGATGGTCTCTGCTTTTTGCAGATCTTTTGCATGCTATACTCATTATGAATTTAAACATATTAAGAGGAAATGAGATACATGTAAGCTATTTGTGTGAGGGTGTCACGACTTCGACCGAGGCAGGCTCTCCTTCCCGTTCGGGTGGCGTTCGGCGGTCGTCGTCACCGGCCTATTAGCTGCCACTGATCCTTTTCTCCCCCTCCCTATGTGTTTATTGGGCGCACCTGTTTTGTATGAGGGTTAATTTGTTGGGCTTATTTAATCAGCCGGCATACACGTTTCTTTGTGCGGGATTGTTTGTATGTAAGTTGGTGTTGGTTTTGTGCTTCATGTTTCTGGACATTATTCATTCCCCACGTGTCTGGGGTAGTTTATTAGTGTACACCCAGTGTGTTAGTAGGGTGGCCTAGTTTGTCCGTGTTTCATTAAAAAGCATTTGTTTTGCAATTGCTGCTCCTGCGCTTTTTCCTTCACACTCCGACACCCAGGCCTTACAGAGGGTACCAATTACTAGACACAGTGGAGAACAACCTCTGACCTCTTCAATAGCAGGTTAGTCACACACACACTCAGGCCTTAATGACAATTTAATACAACAGCATGAAGATTACATTGCCTGTGGTGTTCCATGTGGCTTTTGTTGTCAGTCCCTGTGTAAGTCTTGTTATGCTCTCAGTAAATACCTCTTTTGCTGACAGACGCTAGTCACACACATACCTCTACTGACTTCAGACGCTAGTCACACACATACCTCTACTGACTTCAGACACTAGTCACACACATACCTCTACTGACTTCAGACACTAGTCACACACATACCTCTGCTGACTTCAGACGCTAGTCACACACATACCTCTACTGACTTCAGACACTAGTCACACACATACCTCTGCTGACTTCAGACACTAGTCACACACATACCTCTACTGACTTCAGACACTAGTCACACACATACCTCTGCTGACTTCAGACGCTAGTCACACACATACCTCTGCTGACTTCAGACACTAGTCACACACATACCTCTGCTGACTTCAGACGCTAGTCACACACATACCTCTACTGACTTCAGACGCTAGTCACACACATACCTCTGCTGACTTCAGACACTAGTCACACACATACCTCTGCTGACTTCAGACGCTAGTCACACACATACCTCTACTGACTTCAGACGCTAGTCACACACATACCTCTGCTGACTTCAGACACTAGTCACACACATACCTCTGCTGACTTCAGACACTAGTCACACATACCTCTGCTGACGTCAGACACTAGTCACACACATACCTCTACTGACTTCAGACACTAGTCACACACATACCTCTGCTGACTTCAGACACTAGTCACACACATACCTCTGCTGACTTCAGACACTAGTCACACACATACCTCTGCTGACTTCAGACACTAGTCACACACATACCTCTGCTGACTTGACGCTAGTCACACACATACCTCTGCTGACTTCAGACGCTAGTCACACACATACCTCTGCTGACTTCAGACGCTAGTCACACATACCTCTGCTGACTTCAGACACTAGTCACACACATACCTCTACTGACTTCAGACGCTAGTCACACACATACCTCTGCTGACTTCAGACGCTAGTCACACACATACCTCTGCTGACTTCAGACACTAGTCACACATACCTCTGCTGACTTCAGACGCTAGTCACACATACCTCTGCTGACTTCAGACGCTAGTCACACACATACCTCTGCTGACTTCAGACGCTAGTGACACACATACCTCTGCTGACTTCAGACACTAGTCACACATACCTCTGCTGACTTCAGACACTAGTCACACACATACCTCTGCTGACTTCAGACGCTAGTCACACATACCTCTGCTGACTTCAGACACTAGTCACACATACCTCTGCTGACTTCAGACACTAGTCACACATACCTCTGCTGACTTCAGACACTAGTCACACACATACCTCTGCTGACTTCAGACGCTAGTCACACACATACCTCTGCTGACTTCAGACGCTAGTCACACACATACCTCTGCTGACTTCAGATGCTAGTCACACACATACCTCTGCTGACTTCAGACGCTAGTCACACACATACCTCTGCTGACTTCAGACACTAGTCACACACATACCTCTGCTGACTTCAGACGCTAGTCACACACATACCTCTGCTGACTTCAGACGCTAGTCACACACATACCTCTGCTGACTTCAGACGCTAGTCACACACATACCTCTGCTGACTTCAGACGCTAGTCACACACATACCTCTGCTGACTTCAGACGCTAGTCACACACATACCTCTGCTGACTTCAGACGCTAGTCACACACATACCTCTGCTGACTTCAGACGCTAGTCACACACATACCTCTACTGACTTCAGACACTAGTCACACACATACCTCTGCTGACTTCAGACACTAGTCACACACATACCTCTGCTGACTTCAGACGCTAGTCACACACATACCTCTGCTGACTTCAGACGCTAGTCACACACATACCTCTGCTGACTTCAGACGCTAGTCACACACATACCTCTACTGACTTCAGACACTAGTCACACACATACCTCTGCTGACTTCAGACGCTAGCCATGAGCTTTGATGCTTTTACCCCAGCAATGATGATTGCACGCTTATAGTGTGTTCCGAATGGCACTCTATTCCCTATATAGTGCACTACTTTTGACCAGGGCCCTATGGTTAAGTAGTGCACTATAAAGTGAATAGAGTGCCATTTGGAACTCAGACATTACCCCAGCTGCCATAGGGTTAGACTTTCCATCACATTTACCTACTCAAAGGGAGTTTTGTCATATGCCTGTCTCTGCTGTAACAGCACAGCCACCTGCTGTTTGACAGGTTATATTGAGCTCAAACTTATGTTTCCTGCCATCGTTAATAACACACACACACACACTGACCCTAAGCTCTGCAAATAATAACACTGAGCTAAGATCTAACATAAACCATAGTGTACATGTATGATAAGAACATAGGGATCTGTATGTCTTCAATTCTGTATGAATTCAATTCATCTGAATACATTCCTGTTTGTTTTAAGTATATGGGTCCTATTGGCCCTGGTCAAAAGTAGTGCACTGCATAAGGAATAGGGTGCAATTGGGAAGTTGCTGGGTCTTTTTTCTCTCCCAAGCTACGATCGTGGGATTCAGAACCATGGTGGGGAGCTCATTGAGGCTACATTTATTTATGACAGTCTAAAACCCAACCAGTCTCTTGACGCCTTTATAAAATCTACATCTTACAGGAGACTAGAGGGCCAATGGGTGAACCTTTGTGACCACAGCTGCCTGTTCCATGTGTATCCTTTCTGCTACTGAGCTGAACACAGCCCATCCAGATCCATATGCAACATCCCTCGAATTCGCTAAACTGGCTTCATCCCAAATGGCACCATGTTCCCTATATAGTGCACTACTTTTGACCATAAAGTAGTGCACTATTTAGAGAAACGGGGTGCCGTTTGGGATGCCACCCTCTTTGTTCACATGTTACTGTAATTACCTCTGAATCATCATACCTAACTACCATGTTCTTTAGCATGCTTGACTTGAACACTTAAACTACTTGTCTTTTCAAATGACAGTCTTTGTGTTTACGTTCCATTCTAATTAGCTGTACTTTGTGCAGAGAAAAGGGAGAAGATGTGTTCAGCCATTTCCCTTTGTAAAGTTTCAAGGGGAGTTATTTTTTTATTGCGAATTTTGCAATTTGCATAACAAAACATTGCTGGGGTTTGATCAAGTCCCTTGTTTAGCTGGATAAAGTGCAATTACACATAATAGAGAATGTTTTTTTAGTATTCAGATGGCTATGGAGAGAGAGATTTCCCTACACGCTCCTGTAAGGCCTTACCTCAAGCCTCTCCTGGAATGTCAAAGAGCAGCTGTGTTCTGTATTCTCTGTTCTTAATTCTAGCAAGGAGGGCCGGTACTGTGTAAAATAGTTACGTTTAATCTGGTAAAACTGCGGTAGTTCTATAGATTCTGATGAAGGTTATTACCGGCCGACATGACATGATTTTAATGTCTATATAAATGAAGTATAAAAAAAGCCTATTGTCCTGCTCACTGGTTAAGTTCTTTACTTCTCTTGCTGCCATCTCACAACCCAGCACACTTGGGTTGTACTAGCTCTGATTTTGATGGTAGTGAGGATCATCTTTCAGTTCTTGCTGTACAGATCTGTGTATGTTTCGAGAGGTACTATGTAGGTAGATTGAGGACTCATTGTCTTGAAATTACAATAATGATACAATCGTGGGAATCAGTTCCATAGCTGAGAAGCTCATTGAGGCTACATTTATTGATGACAATCTAAAACCCAACCAGTCTCTTGACGCCTTTGTAAAATCTACATCTTACAGGAGACTAGAGGGCGAATGGGTGATAATGTCATCATTGGGAGAATGTGTGGAATGAGCTCATATGCAGAAAATACTACTTTGTGTGTCAGCGCCAGTGGGGAGTTTAGAACAACACCAGATCATATTAAATATTCAACAGGATCCCACTTACGTAACTGGCAAAAGTACGCATTTTTCTTTTTTTACTCATTAGATATGAATCCAGGACAAGTAACTATTTTACCGACCATAGGATACTGTCTGATCTGTCCCTCCTTGCCTCTCCCTTTTTGTCTCTGTCCCTTCGTGCCTCTCCCTCTTTGTCTCTGTCCCTCCGTGCCTCTCCCTTTTTGTCTCTGTCCCTTCGTGCCTCTCCCTCTTTGTGTCCGTCCCTCCATGCCTCTACTTCTTTGTTCCCTCTTTGTCTCTGTCCCTCCGTGCCTCTCCTTCTTTGTTCC
Source organism: Salvelinus namaycush (assembly GCF_016432855.1). Lineage (NCBI taxonomy): Eukaryota > Metazoa > Chordata > Actinopteri > Salmoniformes > Salmonidae > Salvelinus > Salvelinus namaycush. The sequence continues at coordinate 24,390,516 of NC_052319.1, read as the reverse complement.
CTCTTTGTCTCTGTCCCTCCGTGCCTCTCCTTCTTTGTGTCCGTCCCTCCATGCCTCCTTCTTTGTTCCCTCTTTGTATCTGTCCCTCCGTGCCTCTCCTTCTTTGTTCCCTCTTTGTCTCTGTCCCTCCGTGCCTCTCCTTCTTTGTCTCTGTCCCTCCGTGCCTCTCCTTCTTTGTCTCTGTCCCTCCGTGCCTCTCCCTCTTTGTCTCTGTCCCTCCGTGCCTCTCCCTCTTTGTCTCTGTCCCTCCGTGCCTCTCCCTCTGTCTCTGTCCCTCCGTGCCTCTCCCTCTGTCTCTGTCCCTCCGTGCCTCTCCCTCTTTGTCTCTGTCCCTCCGTGCCTCTCCTTCTTTGTTCCCTCTTTGTCTCTGTCCCTCCGTGCCTCTCCTTCTTTGTTCCCTCTTTGTCTCTGTCCCTCCGTGCCTCTCCTTCTTTGTCTCTGTCCCTCCGTGCCTCTCCTTCTTTGTCTCTGTCCCTCCGTGCCTCTCCCTCTTTGTCTCTGTCCCTCCGTGCCTCTCCCTCTTTGTCTCTGTCCCTCCGTGCCTCTCCCTCTTTGTCTCTGTCCCTCCGTGCCTCTCCCTCTGTCTCTGTCCCTCCGTGCCTCTCCCTCTTTGTCTCTGTCCCTCCGTGCCTCCTTCTTTGTCTCTGTCCCTCCGTGCCTCTCCTTCTTTGTTCCCTCTTTGTCTCTGTCCCTCCGTGCCTCTCCTTCTTTGTCTCTGTCCCTCCGTGCCTCTCCCTCTTTGTCTCTGTCCCTCCGTGCCTCTCCTTTGTCTCTGTCCCTCCGTGCCTCTCCTTCTTTGTCTCTGTCCCTCCGTGCCTCTCCCTCTTTGTCTCTGTCCCTCCGTGCCTCTCCCTTTTTGTCTCTGTCCCTCCGTGCCTCTCCCTCTTTGTCTCTGTCCCTCCGTGCCTCTCCTTCTTTGTCTCTGTCCCTCCGTGCCTCTCCTTCTTTGTCTCTGTCCCTCCGTGCCTCTCCCTCTTTGTCTCTGTCCCTCCGTGCCTCTCCCTTTTTGTCTCTGTCCCTCGTGCCTCTCCCTCTTTGTCTCTGTCCCTCCGTGCCTCTCCTTCTTTGTCTCTGTCCCTCCGTGCCTCTCCCTCTTTGTCTCTGTCCCTTCGTGCCTCTCCCTCTTTGTCTCTTCCCCTCCATGCCTCTCCTTCTTTGTTCCCTCTTTGTCTCTGTCCCTCCGTGCCTCTCCTTCTTTGTCTCTGTCCCTCCGTGCGTCTCTTTCTTTGTCTCTGTCCCTCCGTGCCTCTCCTTCTTTGTCTCTGTCCCTCCGTGCCTCTCCTTCTTTGTCTCTGTCCCTCCGTGCCTCTCCCTCTTTGTCTCTGTCCCTCCGTGCCTCTCCCCCTTTGTCTCTGTCCCTCCGTGCCTCTCCCTCTTTGTCTCTTCCCCTCCGTTCCTCTCCCTCTTTGTCTCTGTCCCTCCGTGCCTCTCCCTCTTTGTCTCTGTCCCTCCGTGCCTCTCCTTCTTTGTCTCTGTCCCTCCGTGCCTCTCCCTCTTTGTCTCTGTCCCTCCGTGCCTCTCCTTCTTTGTCTCTGTCCCTCCGTGCCTCTCCCTCTTTGTCTCTGTCCCTCCGTGCCTCTCCTTCTTTGTCTCTGTCCCTCCGTGCCTCTCCTTCTTTGTCTCTGTCCCTCCGTGCCTCTCCCTCTTTGTCTCTGTCCCTCCGTGCCTCTCCCTCTTTGTCTCTGTCCCTCCGTGCCTCTCCTTCTTTGTCTGTCCCTCCGTGCCTCTCCTTCTTTGTCTCTGTCCCTCCGTGCCTCTCCCTCTGTCTCTGTCCCTCCGTGCCTATCCCTCTTTGTCTCTGTCCCTCCGTGCCTCTCCCTCTTTGTCTCTGTCCCTCCGTGCCTCTCCTTCTTTGTCTCTGTCCCTCCGTGCCTCTCCCTCTGTCTCTGTCCCTCCGTGCCTCTCCCTCTTTGTCTCTGTCCCTCTGTGCCTCCCTCTTTGTCTCTGTCCCTCCGTGCCTCTCCTTCTTTGTTCCCTCTTTGTCTCTGTCCCTCCATGCCTCTCCTTCTTTGTTCCCTCTTTGTCTCTGTCCCTCCGTGCCTCTCCTTCTTTGTCTCTGTCCCTCCGTGCCTCTCCTTCTTTGTCTCTGTCCCTCCGTGCCTCTCCCTCTTTGTCTATGTCCCTCCGTGCCTCTCCCTCTTTGTCTCTGTCCCTCCGTGCCTCTCCCTCTTTGTCTCTGTTCCTCCGTGCCTCTCCCTCTTTGTCTCTGTCCCTCCGTGCCTCTCCCTCTTTGTCTCTTCCCCTCCGTGCCTCTCCCTCTTTGTCTCTGTCCCTCCGTGCCTCTCCCTCTTTGTCTCTGTCCCTCCGTGCCTCTCCCTCTTTGTCTCTGTCCCTCCGTGCCTCTCCTTCTTTGTCTCTGTCCCTCCGTGCCTCTCCCTCTTTGTCTCTGTCCCTCCGTGCCTCTCCTTCTTTGTCTCTGTCCCTCCGTGCCTCTCCTTCTTTGTCTCTGTCCCTCCGTGCCTCTCCTTCTTTGTCTCTGTCCCTCCGTGCCTCTCCCTCTGTCTCTGTCCCTCCGTGCCTCTCCCTCTTTGTCTCTGTCCCTCTGTGCCTCCCTCTTTGTCTCTGTCCCTCCGTGCCTCTCCCTCTTTGTCTGTCCCTCCGTGCCTCTCCTTCTTTGTCTCTGTCCCTCCGTGCCTCTCCTTCTTTGTCTCTGTCCCTCCGTGCCTCTCCCTCTGTCTCTGTCCCTCCGTGCCTCTCCCTCTTTGTCTCTGTCCCTCCGTGCCTCTCCCTCTTTGTCTCTGTCCCTCCGTGCCTCTCCTTCTTTGTCTCTGTCCCTCCGTGCCTCTCCCTCTGTCTCTGTCCCTCCGTGCCTCTCCCTCTTTGTCTCTGTCCCTCTGTGCCTCCCTCTTTGTCTCTGTCCCTCCGTGCCTCTCCTTCTTTGTTCCCTCTTTGTCTCTGTCCCTCCATGCCTCTCCTTCTTTGTTCCCTCTTTGTCTCTGTCCCTCCGTGCCTCTCCTTCTTTGTCTCTGTCCCTCCGTGCCTCTCCTTCTTTGTCTCTGTCCCTCCGTGCCTCTCCCTCTTTGTCTATGTCCCTCCGTGCCTCTCCCTCTTTGTCTCTGTCCCTCCGTGCCTCTCCCTCTTTGTCTCTGTTCCTCCGTGCCTCTCCCTCTTTGTCTCTGTCCCTCCGTGCCTCTCCCTCTTTGTCTCTTCCCCTCCGTGCCTCTCCCTCTTTGTCTCTGTCCCTCCGTGCCTCTCCCTCTTTGTCTCTGTCCCTCCGTGCCTCTCCCTCTTTGTCTCTGTCCCTCCGTGCCTCTCCTTCTTTGTCTCTGTCCCTCCGTGCCTCTCCTTCTTTGTCTCTGTCCCTCCGTGCCTCTCCCTCTGTCTCTGTCCCTCCGTGCCTCTCCCTCTTTGTCTCTGTCCCTCCGTGCCTCTCCCTCTTTGTCTCTGTCCCTCCGTGCCTCTCCTTCTTTGTCTCTGTCCCTCCGTGCCTCTCCCTCTGTCTCTGTCCCTCCGTGCCTCTCCCTCTTTGTCTCTGTCCCTCTGTGCCTCCCTCTTTGTCTCTGTCCCTCCGTGCCTCTCCTTCTTTGTTCCCTCTTTGTCTCTGTCCCTCCATGCCTCTCCTTCTTTGTTCCCTCTTTGTCTCTGTCCCTCCGTGCCTCTCCTTCTTTGTCTCTGTCCCTCCGTGCCTCTCCTTCTTTGTCTCTGTCCCTCCGTGCCTCTCCCTCTTTGTCTATGTCCCTCCGTGCCTCTCCCTCTTTGTCTCTGTCCCTCCGTGCCTCTCCCTCTTTGTCTCTGTTCCTCCGTGCCTCTCCCTCTTTGTCTCTGTCCCTCCGTGCCTCTCCCTCTTTGGTCTCTTCCCCTCCGTGCCCTCTCCCTCTTTGTCTCTGTCCCTCCGTGCCTCTCCCTCTTTGTCTCTGTCCCTCCGTGCCTCTCCCTCTTCTGTCTCTGTCCCTCCGTGCCTCTCCTTCTTTGTCTCTGTCCCTCCGTGCCTCTCCCTCTTTGTCTCTGTCCCATCCGTGCCTCTTCCTTCTTTGTCTCTGTCCCTCCGTGCCTCTCCTTCTTTGTCTCTGTCCCTCCGTGCCTCTCCTTCTTTGTCTCTGTCCCTCCGTGCCTCTCCCTCTGTCTCTGTCCCTCCGTGTGCCTCTCCCTCTTTGTCTCTGTCCCTCTGTGCCTCCCTCTTTGTCTCTGTCCCTCCGTGCCTCTCCCTCTTTGTCTGTCCCTCCGTGCCTCTCTTCTTTGTCTCTGTCCCTCCGTGCCTCTCCTTCTTTGTCTCTGTCCCTCCGTGCCTCTCCCTCTGTCTCTGTCCCTCCGTGCCTCTCCCTCTTTGTCTCTGTCCCTCCGTGCCTCTCCCTCTTTGTCTCGTCCCTCCGTGCCTCTCCTTCTTTGTCTCTGTCCCTCCGTGCCTCTCCCTCTGTCTCTGTCCCTCCGTGCCTCTACCTCTTTGTCTCTGTCCCTCTGTGCCTCCTTCTTGTCTCTGTCCTCCGTGCCTCTCCTTCTTTGTTCCCTCTTTGTCTCTGTCCCTCCATGCCTCTCCTTCTTTGTTCCCTCTTTGTCTCGTCCTCCGTGCCTCTCCCTCCTTGTCACGTACCTCGTGCCTTGTTTTTTCTTCCACCC